>NC_080164.1:104463776-104763776 GCF_950295315.1 Erinaceus europaeus | reverse complement strand
TAGCTTGGCTATACAAAGCTTTAAACAATGATTTACTACAGCATCAAAATAAGCAATTATCAGCAGAGATAAGAATAAGCTAGGCTCATAAGTCCATGAGTTAGTTCATCCCCAAGTCTTCATTTTCTCTGGTCAGAAGCAGCATCACAGGTCCTGGAAAGCCAAGCCTGGATCAGTGCAAACAACAGAAGAAGCCTGGGAAAGGGGGCTGAAAATAGGACCAGACCCATGAGAATGGTTAATTACCAAGGTTTAAATTCACATGTGTACAAGCCCTGGGAGGGGTTTGGCAGGGGCAGGCAACTCTCCATTTCAGAATCCAGGAGCAGGGCCAGCTTGCTTGCAAGAACTCCCTGTCATTCAAACATCCAGTCACAGAGCACGCTCAAAGAAGGGCCAGACTTCCAGTCACCTGCAAGTTAAGTAACTTTTACATCAGTCCATCAGCCTGATGTCAGCCTCAGTCAATTATGTCCCAGCAGCTGGTTGTACTATGTCACATCACAAAGATTAACATTTTTTTAAACAAAAGAGGAACATCAAAGTTTATTTATGACCAGGTTACTGAGTTATGGTTCCATTTTGTCAAAATTTAGTACCACAAATAGTGACCTATACCCCAGAAAACAAGGTAGTCTCACCCTCACTGGTCATTGATAATATTTGCTCCTGGGAACACCAGTGCTTTATCCCCTTCTGTCTGTTCTGCAAGGTCAAGGTAGAACTCCCAGCAAAAACTGTGCAAAGTGCTTGCAGAAGGAGCAGTAGGCAGGTGTCTGGGTTGTGAGAAATGGACAGACATAGATGGGTGCTGACAGTTCTTATCACTTAAGTTTTTTTTCCGAAGACGGTAGAGTTATACTTTTAATAAGATGTCCAGCCTAATCCATTTAATCAGATATCATTATATAATGTCATTCTACTAAACACTAGGGGACAGCTTTGCTAATGTTAGAAATAGCCAATAAGACTCAAATAGTTGCACGCTGAAAGGACCAAGTAATAGGAAAGTACACAGTCAAGTAAACAACACCCATAAGCCAACAAGGCACATAAAGTAATAAACAGTCACCTGATCAGACAGCACACTGATAAGTTTCCTGGCAATCTAGGAGCCTTGCCTTTTTGAAAGATGTTTTCCTTATTTGCTCCTACATATTTTCAAAGATGCATGAAAATTGATGATGTTTTAAGACTACTGTCTGCTATCCATTTAATTCTCTGGCAATTTTTCAATAAAGTTTAAATAGAAAATACTTTAAGGCAAACATAATTAAATTGAGGGTCATAAATTAAATTGCAGTAATGGAATTATATTCTTCTTCCATATTCATGATACATTCAGTATCTACATTCGGGGGATAATAGTAATACTCTTTAAGCATTAATAAATGACTCACTAACAATGTGAATAAATCCATTGCCCAAATATTACTGTGTTCACTGAAAGCCCTAAATTATGTCAAAGCTATACTTAGTGGCTTTCCTGTAGGAAACCAAGTTTAAAAAAATACATGTAAGAAGAAATCAGGTTGTAAATTAATGTGGCCAGTTGAGAGTATGAATAATGATCCTTATTCACTTTTCTAGCTGTGTTTTCACATTCTCAAACATTTCAATTTCCATTTTGAGTGTCAGAACAGGATGTTGAAAGAGTCTAATGGGACAAACCACACACAATCATACACATCAGAATCAAGATTCTGAATTTTATGAAGCCAGGCAGTAGTATACCCGCTTAAGTGAACAGGTTACTATGCACAAGGAATCAGTTCAAGTTCCTGGTCCCTACCTGAAGGGGGAAAGCTTCACAAGTAGGGAAGCAGGATTCCTTTCTCTCCCTCTTCATCTCCCCATGCACTCTCAGTTTAACTCTTCTTATCAAATAAAGATAAACAATGAGAGCTATAAATAAAGAGGAAAGAAAGAAGGAAATAAATTACCACAGGTAGCATTAGATATATCCTGAAGGCACTGAGCCCCAGAAATAACCCTGGTGGTAAAAATAAATAAATAAATACATAAGTACAAATTGTAGACTTCAGGAAGCATGACTATAGAGTAACAGTGAACATAACAGATGCTCCCACAAATCAACAAATATCAACATCAAACTGTGCCAGAAACACCTGCAGAAGGCCTGCAATCTCAAGTGTATGTTTGCATGGTTAGGGAGAGAAGGGTTGCTCCATTGAAACCACTTTTCCTCTATGCAGCATCAGTTTAAAACAACATACAGTGCTGACTGTGAGAGAGGAACCATGGAGCTTTGAACCTATGACCTCTGGATAGGGTAGGATAATGGGATGTCAGCAGGAAAGCAAATAAGGGATCCTAAGTGTGACACCAAGGAGGGGTCCTATAGCTCAATTTTGGAATAGAAAATGCAGGAAAAAGAAAGGAAATCTTTTGATTATTTCTGAAGCTCACCCCTACCCCCCACCCCAGAACCAGACCCTAGGGGCTGGACAGCTGCTCCTAGCAGGCTTCCCGCTAAGCTATTTTCTTTACCAAGATTCCTGGCTCACTACGGGTGTCATTCCAATCCTTTTCCTTTTTGATTTCCTTCTCTCTAAGTGGCTGGAGCTCTACTTGAGCAACAAAATATCCTACCAGTCAGAGCCTCACCCCTGCCTGGGAAAGACTACCTGGAGTTTTTGTTTGTTTGTTTTGATACTTCTTACAATTAGCTGTCTTTGTTCAGGCTGCCTGAGCCAATTCAGAGCCATCCAAGTTGCATACTGACAGCTAAGTTTATTTTTACTCTATTCTACTTTATTTTTGCTATTATATATATGTGTGTCCATTTCCCCCCTCCTTCTTCAGGTTGACCAAAATTAACTGTTATTGTTTTGTTTTTTCATTGCTATGTGACTGGGTGTCATACACATTGTGAAAGGAACTTGTTTCACTCTACATCATGGCTCCCCTCTCCTCTCCTTTTTCCCTCCTCCTAGCTAATTTAAAAAGAAAAAAACTCTTTCCTTACACTGCTTTTTTTTAAATTCTTGTCTTCTTTTCCTCCTTCCTCCTTTTTGCCTTCTGAATTCACTGGCACCCATTTGTGAATTATTTGGGGGAAGAAATCTGACTCAGAGTGAACTCTCTCTCTGTGTTTCTCTTTTCTAATTCCCTTTCTCCTCTTGCTATCCCTAAAATTTTCAGTGGAGAGTAGATTTATACAATCATCTATTCTTGCTTTCCCTTTTCTCCTTTCTCTCTCTTTTCCCTTTGGATTTTGTTGCTATTTTATCTTGGGCTGGAGGTGTTCTTAGGCTAACTGGTATTGGTTAAACTGCATCAATCATGCTGAAGTTACTATTGTTGTAATTTCTGAAGTTGGTGTCTATATTTGTCATAAAGATATTTAGTATAGCATGGCTTGTACTCAAAACACAACAACTGAAGAATGACAGAACAGAAAAATAAAAAACACATCAGTAAAAAAAAAAAAATGACTAAATCAAGAGCAAATAAAACTGTTACCATGATGAATCAAGACAGCATCCCAGAAGAAACTCCAAATAAGTCAGAAGTAACCATAAATAAGAAAAATATGCGAGCATAATATACCTAATAATCACAGAAATGAAGACAACTATGGCAGAAAGAGCTATCAGAAATAGGGAAACAGATGAAACCCTCAAGGAAAATACTAACTACCTGAGGTAATTAGAGAATTGAAAGCTGAAATAGCTGCACTAAAAGGTAAATACAAGCTAATACTATAACAGAACAGGAGAAAGAAGCTGAGGGAAGGGAAAGAAGACTAAGAGAAGCAGAAAACAGAATGAGGCAGACAGAGGATGAGCTAGAGTAAACTAAGAAAGAGGTAAAAGAGCTCAAAAAGAGATTGAGAGACACTGAAAACAACAACAAAGACATAAGGGATGATCTCAAAAGAAGTAACATTCATCTAATTGGCCTGCCAGAGGAAGAAAGAGAGGAAGGGGAAGTAAACATTCTAGAGGAAATAATAAAACTTTCCAGACCTAAACAACAGAAAAGACATTAAGATCCAAGAGGCCCAGGGAGTCCCAAACAGAATCAACCCAGACCTGAAGACACATCATAGTTACAATGAAAAGAAGTAAGAATAAAGAAAGGATACTAAAGGCTGCAAGAGAAAAACAAAAAGTCACATACAGGGGGAAAAGCATAAGATTGTCAGCAGACTTATCCACTCAAACTCTAAAAGCCAGAAGAGAATGGCAAGATATCTATCAAGCCCTGAATGAAAAAAGGGTTTCAACCAAGGATAATATATCCTGCTAGACTTTCATTCAAACTAGATGGAGGGATCAAAACCTTCTCAGACAGACAACAGTTAATGGAGGCAACCATCACCAAGCCTGTCCCGAAAAACCTCTTATAAACAAGAACATCACCATAATCACAGCAAATAAAAACTATTAAATAATGGCACTACAATGCATTAAATCCATAATATCTATAAATGTCAATGGCTTAAACTCATCCATTAAAGGGCACAGAGAGGATGGATCAGAAAACACAACCCAACCATATGCTGCTTGCAAGAATTCCATATGACCCAATAAGACAAACAGACACTTAAAGTAAAAGGATTTAAAAATATCATATAGGCTAATGGAACACACACACAAAAGGCAGGAACAGCCATTCTCTTCTCTGACACAATATACTTTAAATTAAATAAAATAATAAAAATAGGCAAGGCCATCACATAATGATGAGAGGATCAATCATCAAAGAAAATTTAACAATTATTAACATTTATGCACCCAATAAGGGACCATCTGAATACATCAAACCCCTGATGAAAGAACTACAAAAATACAACAATAGTAATAAAATAATAGTGAGAGATTTTAACACTCCACTCTCACACTTAGACAGATCAGCGTGGCAGAGAATCAACAAAGAAATAAGAGAATTAAATAAAGAGATGGACAGACTAGACCTTTTTGAATATTTTCAGAGTTTTTCACACCGAAAAACTGGAATACACATTCTTTTCAAATCCACACATCCTCAAGGATAGACCACATGTTAGGCCACACAGACAGCATCAACAAATTGAAGAGCGTTGAAATCATCTCAAGTATCTTCTCAGACCACAGTGGAGTAAAGCTAATATTTAACAACAAACAGAAAATTACTAAAAGTCACAGAATTTGGAAACTAAACAACATACAGCTTAAGAACCGCTGGCTCAGAGGGGCACTCAAGCAAGAAATTCAAATGTTCCTGGAAACAAATGAAAATGAAGACACAAGCTATCAAAATATTTGGGAAACAGCTAAAGCAGTACTGAGAGGGAAACTCATAGCTATACAATCACATATTAAGAACAAGAAAAAAATTCAATAACCTTACTACACACCTTAAGAACGTAAAGGGAACAAAGAAACCCTAAATCAACCAGAAGGACAGAAATCACTAAAATTAGAGCAGAAATAAACAACATCAAAAATAAGAGAACCATAAAAAAGATCAATGAATCCAAATGTTAGCCGTTTGAAAAATTAAACAAGAAGGATAAAACCCTACCCTGACTCACTTAAAAAAAAAGAGAGAAGACTCAAATAAATACAATTGTAACCGATAGAGGAGATATCACAATGACACCACAGAAATTCATAAAATCATGCAAAACTTCTTCTTTTTTTTTTTTTTTGCTTTAGTCTGAAATCTGATATGCAGGTGTATCCAAGTTATTGTCTGGGGACATAATGTCATGGCAGGAAAAAGGACTAGAAATCTGGAGGGAAGACAGTAGCTCCCTAATAGGGCAAAAGGGTATAAATATTGTTGACCTTAAACACCATCAATTTTCAGGAATAACCCTAACCAAAGAGGTGACAGACTTGTATATTAAAAACTATGAGTCACTATTCAAGGAAATAGAAAATGATACTAAGTAATGGAAAGACATCCCATCCTCATGGATTGGAAGAATAAATAACATCAAAATGAAAATTTTCCCCAGACCCATATACAAATATAATGTGATATCCATCAAAGTCCACCAAGCTTCTTTAAGAGAATAGAACAAAAACTACAATCATTTATCTGGAACATGAAAACACCTCTAATTGCCAAAACAATCTTGAGAAAAAGAAACATAAATGGAGGCATCACACTCCCAGATCTCAAACTATTTTATAAGGATATTATCAACAAAACAGTCTGGTACTGGAACAAAAATAGGCACCCAGACCAGTGGAACAGAATTGAAAGCCCGGGACTAAACACCCACACCTATGGACATCTAGTCTTTTATAAGGGGGTCCAAAGTTTTAAATGGAGGCAGGAGGCTCCCTTCAATAAATGTTGCTGGGAAAACTGTGTTGAAACATGTAGAAGAATGAAACTAAACCACCTTATCTCACCAGAAACAAAAATCAGCTCCAAATGCATCAAGACCATGGATGTTAGACTAGAAACTATCAAATACTAAGAGGAAAACATTCATGGAATGCTTTCCCAGCTAAACCTCAAAGACATCTTTGATGAAATAAACCCAATTGCAAGGAAGACTCAAGCATAAACAAATCAATGGGACTACATCAAATTGAAAAGCTACTGCACAGCCAAAGAAACTATCACACAAAGAGACCCCTCACAGAATGGGAGAAGATCTTCACATGCCATATGTCAGACAAGAGACTAATTACCAAAATAAAGAGCTCAGCAAATTTAGCACCAAAAAAGCAAATGACCCCATCCAAAAATGGGCAGAGGATATGAACAAGATATTCACTTCAGAGGAGAGCCAAAAGGCTCACAAACATATGAAAAACTGCTCCAGGTCACTGGTTGTCAGTGAAATGCAAATAAAGACAACATTGAGATACCTCACCCCTGAGAAAATGACATGCATCAAAAAGGACAGCAGCAACAAATGCTGGAGAGGCTGTGGTGACAGAGGAACCATTCTGCACTGCTGGTGGGAATGTAAATTGACCCGGCCTCTGTGGAGAGCAGTCTGGAGAAGTCTCACAAAGCTAGTCATGGACCTTCCATATGACCCAGCAATTCCTCTCCTAGGGATACACCCCAAGGACTCCATAACACCCAACCAAAAAGAGGTGTGTACATCTATGTTCATAGCAGCACAATTTGTAATAGCTAAAACCTGGAAGCAATCCAGGTGCCCAACAACAGATGAGTGGCTGAGAAAGCTGTGGTATACATACACAATGGAATACTATGCAGCTATTAAAATTAATGAACCCACCTTCTCAGACCCATCTTAGATGGAGCTAGAAGGAATTATGTTAAGTGAGCTAAGTCAGAAAGATAAAGAGAAGTATGGAATGATCCCACTCAAACAGAAGATGAGAAATAATAACAGAAAGGTAAACTTTGCTATGTTTACTCTCTTAAAAGCTTATACAGGAGAACAGAAGCAAACGGTGGTATAGCTGTATACAAATAATGTCAAAGGACATAAAATATGGGCCCTTTGGAATATGCCTAAAATAGAACTACTGTCTACAAAATGGAGCCCTACCCCCCGACTTATCATCTGAACTCTTACAGCCTTTAAGTTCATGATTAGTTAACAACTTGTTAGGCTTTATATGTTAACTCTTTTTTCATCCACCAGGTTACAGATGCTAAGATGATGCCAACTGGACTTCCCTGGGCAGATGACCTCACCAATATGTCCTGGAGACCCGCTTCCCTAGAGTCCTGCAGCACTACAGAAAGAGAGAGACAGGCTGGGAGTATGGATCAGCCTGTCAATGCCATGTTCATCAGGGAAGCAATTACATAAGCCAGACCTTCCACCTTCTGCACCCCATAATGATCCTGGGTCCATATTCCCAGAGGGATAAAAAATAGAAAATCTGTCAGGGATGGGGATGGGATACAGATTCCTGGTGGTGGGAATTGTGTGGAATTGAAACCCCCTTACCCTGTGTTTTTTGCTGATGTTTCCTTTTTATAAATAAAAATTTAAAAATAAACAAACAAATAACAACAACAAAAAGCTTAGTCCAAGGAGAACAGAAGCAAATAGTGGTATAGCTATATACAAGTAATGTCAAAGGACATAAAATACGGTGATGGTGTATATGATACAGCAAATCCTAACAAAGGGATTTTTCAAAATTAACGCAATTGCCAAATAATGTGATTATAGAAATAACTAGCTATTATCTTCCTAAACCCTAAGACAGAAGGAACTTCCTGCTTATACTATAGAGCCTATATTTCCCCCAGTCCTGGAACCTCTGGGGTGGGGTTCACTTTCCTGCATGTTCTCTTAATTCATACCAAATGCTATTGCATCTGCCATCCCAACCTAATCAATGCAAGGAGTACCACCTCAGCATGCTTCACTTCAGACTGTGTCCAGAGACATCATGCCTGGAATGTCAACCCTTCAGCATCACTACTCAGGTGAGACCTTTCCTTTCATAGGATTCTCTACTTCCATTTCAGGTGGTTCACTTACTAACAAAATCCCAAAACCTAGATATAGACCAGGTCTCATAAGATAGAGCATATGTTCACATGTATCCATAAATTAGGGCAAAATATATACCTGAAAGCAATAGTACACAATAGTCTATAGTGAGTCATTATCAAGTTCATAATGAAAGCATCTACGTAGACTTAGATACCCTCATCACCTACTTCCTATTACAGTTCTCTCACTCACTCCAAAGCTAACCTTATCAAAGCAAGGACTGCAAAGCCGAATAAGGGCAAGAGACTGGCATACATTAATGATGACTCTTTAGTCACTATCAAGCCATTCTATCAGTTGGGGCCCTATTCCTGGAGTTGAGATTCCCAAACAGACTTGATGGGCATTTCTATCAGGAACAAAATAGACCCTTTGTGGGCCCCCATAGGACCTTGCCCTCAACATGGATCAACAGTGGTAGAGAATGTTCCATCCTCCAAAGGTAGGATGGACAACATACTCTATGCTACACCTGAGGAAGATGGGTTGATATTGGGGCAGCATGGAATATTCCTACTCATGACCACAGAATGTGACCAGAGTCCTTCCCCACTAGGGAAAGAGAGAGGCAGGCTGGGAGTATGGATAGACCTGTCAACGCCCATGTTTAGTGGCCAAGCAATTACAGAAGCCTTCAACCTTCTGCATCCCATAGTGACCTTGGGTCCATACTCCCAGAGGGTTAAAGAATAGGAAAGCTATCAGGGGAGGGTATGGGATACAGAGTTCTGGTGGTGGGGATAAGCCCTCTTATCCTATGGTTTTGTGAATGTTTCCTTTTTATAACTAAAATTTTTTTTTAATTCTGAATATATATGTACCTAATATGATATACATCAATAGATATATAATAGATAACAAATAGATAATAAATATTTATTCAAAACACTCATGTATCTAACAAAATCATCTCAAAATACCTGGTCACCAAAGTTAACAGTGACATGTGAAATCAACATGTTAATTCATATAATAAAATTAATGAATAATTATTTGTTATTTTTATTTTTGATTCTCCCAGTTATTTGACACTGTTTAACAAACTTCCTGAAATCATAGCAACTTAATGAAATTGTATACCTTTTGCTCTGGAATGTGCAATTTGAGCAGGGCTCAGCAAGGAAATCTTCCTGCTTCTTTCTACTTCACTCAAGGCTAGGCTGCTCACCTTAGGATGTTGGACAGAACAGCTATGTATGGCAGCTTAGTGATTTTAAATGCTTCATAACATAGTGATGAAGTTCTAAGAGCAAACACTGGGAGTGGGGAGAACTGGTGTAGGAGGAGGAGCTAGAAGGCATATCAGCATATACATCTTGAACTTGAAAGTTCAAGATGCTAGACTGTGTCAGTTCCACAACATACTACTAAAAATAAAAACATAATAATAAAAAAAAGGAAATCACAAAGACCTAGTCAATTTTAGGTGAAGGGCAAAGGGACTCTACCTCTTGAGTGATGAAATAGCTGTATTCTAGAAGAATATATGGGACTGAAATTCTGATACACTCTCTGTTTAAAAAAATAATAATATACTGGGACCAGGATGTGGCATACTTAGTAGTGAAAACAAGTCACTATGCACAAAGACTAGAGTTTAAGCTCCTGGCCACCACTTGACATCTCTGGAGGCAGTCCGAAGTGAAGCATGCTGAGGTAGTAATTTGTCACTTTGATTAGACTGGAATCAGCAGATGCAATATCATTTGGTATGACTTGAGAGAAACATGCAGAAGGGAGCCCCACCCCAGAGGTTCCAGGCCAGGTTTCGGTATTGTTTCTGGAAACTGCATTTGTAATTGGTGCTTGTAACTTGTCTGGGGCAAGTGAATGTATCCTTCTGGCTGTTTGCATACACTAGAAGAGAAAGTGGGGCTGGGTGATGGTGTGCCTGGTGGAACACACAAGTTATCTTGGCCTTAGACAGGGGTTCAAGTCCCCCACCCCCAGTTCCCACCTGCAGGAAGGAAACTTCACAAGAAGTGGAACAGAGCTGCAGGTGCCTCTTTTTACTCTCCCTTATCTCCCCTTTCCTTTTCAAGTTCTCTCTGTCCTATCAAATTAAATAATACTTCCATTATTATTATTACTACTACTACTACCACCACCACCACCACAACTAATAATAACAATTTGAAAAAGTATTTGCCCCAGGAGGTGGTATATTGGATGAAGCCTTGAACTCTCAAGCATGTGATCTGATGTCAGTCCCTGGCATCCATGATGCTAGAACGATGTTTTGGCACTCTGTCTCTCTTGTGCGTGCACTCTCTTTTCTCTGTCTCCCTTTCTCTCTCTCCCTTCTCCTCTTATTAACAAATAAATCTTTAAAAAATAAAATAAAAACATTTTTAAAAGCAGGTTTGAGGCACAGCAGAGACCCAGCTGACATTTGATGGTCTGCTACACACCCCACTGGCTCTGTGGAGAGGTTTCACTATGTGCCTCCTACTGCTCTCCCACAGAGAAAAACAGACCACCCACCACAACCCCACTGTGCTCCCAACCCCTGGAGCAAAGTAGCAGTGGTTCATCCTGGGAGGGGGCTGATGCAGACAGGAAACATGCTGTCTTCCCAGGGGCCCCTGCTGATGCCTTAGCAGCCCCAGCTCTGGACTCTGGTAGCCTGAGAGCATCCTGATGGGCTGCACTGGGGTAAGCAGACATCAGGGGGAAATGCAAGACTGGCATAGAAATGAAGCAGACATAATGGCCAGAAGCACCAGGCTCTGCTGCTTTCAGAAACAGAAATGCTTTCAAGAACATCAATCTGCAGGAGAAGAGAAAGAAGGAGCCACCCTAATTGACAGGAATGTTAGGGCAAGGGACTCCATTATTTCAATAGCCCCAATCAGAGAACTTTTATCACAATGTCAGGCTTTGTAATACTATTCAAAAGGATGGGGTTGTACAGCAGCAATACTGAGTATAGCTTTCTTTTTCATTTTTTTTTTCATAAACATCTAGAAATGCTGAGTTGTTCAATTGTCCAAAATATATGGAATCTATGTCATGCTGAATCATTTAATTAGGACTGAAAAAACTAGATGCAAAATGTTCTCAATCTAAGGATCATCCTCCATTCATTGGCCAAACAAAACCACTTTCCAAAAAGTCACAAATCAACATGGCCATGGAATTATTTGAAAAGTATAGATAATGCTAATATAATATATATATATATATATATATATATATATATATATATATTATAGCAGACTTGATAAAATCATTGAATCAACTACTATATTTATAGATCTTACTCTAGTGATAAGAACTAATATTTTATTTAGATACATTTCCCCTAACATGTAAAAAAGGATCATTTTACTTTAAACCTGTTTCCCAAAAAATTTTAAATAATTTTTTTTTTTTTAATTTTATGTTTTAGCCAAGGAGATTCATATTGAGCACATGGGGGCGCGCGCGCGCGCGCGCGCACACACACACACACACACACACACACACACACTATGGACCTTGTTTTTACAAAGATACTGCTAGCAATATTTTTTTTATTTTGCATATTTATTATTTTTGAGGCAAGTGTCCAATGCAAACTCCAGAAGTAAATTTTACTTGCATTTCCAATCTTGATTCAAATAATCATAGGAAAATTCACAAAACAATACTTGTTTATTAGTTTCCTTCCCTGTGAAGAAAAAATATTAGTTTGTTCAATATTTTGTAAAAAAGATAAATGAAATGAAATAAAACCCTTGAAAATTAGGAATAAAGGGCTGCAAACTTTTTCTCCTTCTCTTCCTCCTCCTCATTTTTGTTGTTGTTGTTTGTTTATTTGTTTGTTTTGTTTTTTGTTTTTGCTTTTTCCCTTCTTCCACATCCTCCTCCTTCTCCTTGTCCACCTCCCTTAGTCTTTCTTCCTTTTCATTGCTGATTGAGCCAGACTTCACAGGGATTTAGGAAATAGCACACTTAGAAATTCCTGAATATAGAAGTGCCTCTATGATTCCTGGGGACTTTGCTGAATCATTTCTCCAGTGGGATGGTTTCTGTTCTTTTTCAATTAAAAAAAAAACATTTTTAACTGTGGAGAGTTTAATCCAATCATTAGAACTGTCCATCCTGGTCACAGTTGTATTGCTAGAATGAGAATAAGAGTCAGCTGGACCCTGGAGTTAAACAAATAATCTGATTATATTCTTATAAACTGAAATAATTCTCACCCAGTTTCCCAGATACAGAGCTTAACTAGGCATTGTTATACCATAAAGAACTATACTTAAGCTATTACCCAATAATTTCTTGTTTGTCAATTTTTCTTAAATTACCACTCAAAGAAAATATTTCATGATTTTTTTTTTAATTTGATAGAGATAAAGAGGCAAAGATAGAGGTAAAGAAACCGCAAGACCAAAACTCCTTTCCATGTGGTGGGGGCCAGCTCAAACCTGGGTCATGAATATATAGAGAGCACCATCATCAACCTAGCACTCTTTCCAAAAAAGGGAGTCCCATATATTTTGGAGTTACTACTTCTTTTGAGACCCAAATAAAAAACAGAAATTCTCACTACCTCCTATATGCATACACAAATCATGCTCAGAATTCCAAGAGGTTATCAAAGCAGGAGGCATCTGGGTGAAACACATCTCATATCTATAGGAGCTTAGCCACCCATTCACCCAGCACTGACCTTGTGTACAACAGACATAATTATGGGAAATCATGCTCACCTATTCACAAATTAGATCTCATTTGCCTTCACAAAACCTACTAGGAGACATTTGTGACTCCAATTCAGAGAATTGCAAGACCAAGGAGGTGGTTCAGCAATAGAACTCTTGCGTGACTAAAACCTATGGTTCAAACCCCCACACTATATAAAATGTTTCTTTCTCTGTCCTGATCCAGCTTTCTAGTCCTATTCTCAACTCTAATATCATCTTCCCAGACACTACTTTCAGCCCACCTGCATGTTAGCTGTTGGGCTCAGGAAAGCATTACTAAAGTCATGGACCCCTTGGAATATACCTAAAATAGACTTCGTAGCTTCCTCCCATATGAAGACCCTTAGTTCCATCTGCTCTATTCTTACTTTAGGTTCCTGGTTATTAAACAATTTATTCTGCTTTATATGTTATTGCTTTTCAGCCACCAAGTTGCAAATACTATCATTATGTCATCCTTACTTCCCTGGGCAAACAACCTCACTAGTGTGTCCTAGAACCTCACTAGGGAAATATAGAAACAGGCTGGGGATATGAATCAACCTGTCACAGTATACGTCTAGCTGGGAAGAAATTAGAGAAGCCAGATATTCCACCTTCTTCTCCCTATAACAATCTTCGGCCCATACTCCCAGAGGTATAAAGAATAGAGATGCTTCCAGTAGAGGGAATAGAACACAGAACTCTGGTGGTGGGAATTATATGGAACTGTACAATATGGATTTGTAGAATTTTATCCTACAATCTTGTTAATCATTATTAAATCACAAATAAAATAATAACAATAATGTCTAATCATTACTATTGCAGCTGTCACTAAGGTTTTTGCTGTGACTAGGTGCCTGCACAACGAAGCCTCCACCACTTCTGGCAGAATATAAACATATATGGAGAGAGAGAGAGCCAGACAGAGACAGATACAAAAAGATAAATTGAGAGGGAATGGGGGAGCAGCAGTAAGGGAGTAAGAAAGAAAGACATCTACAGCATTGTTCCATCCCTCATGAATCTAAGGATCTGGTGGCTTGAACTCAGGACCTGGTACATTGTAATATATGTACTCTAGCTGGTGAAGTACTGCACCACCCTATCACTTCCTTTTCCTTTTTCTCTTTATCTTTTTCTCCCTTTCCTTTCAAAAAAGGAAAATATGCACTTAAAAGAAACAGTGGCTCTTATCTTTCCCCTTCTAATTTTTTATTCCCAGTTTTTACCACCATAAAATGCAAGTAAGCATGGGATAAAGGTGTTTTATGGCTTATCAGTCACTGAGTTACTCAGCATTTTTTGAGTATCTACAGTATGAAGAACATTGCACTCAAGATGGTGAAGACAGAAATGTTTCATTTCCATCATGTCTATATCTTCATAATTATGTATTATCTCTCACTGAACACTTGTTTGGTTTTTTTTTTTTTTAATACTTTATTGTCTCTTCAGCACAAACCATCTTATTGGAATAATATTGGGTGAGGAAATCAGAGAAAATGAATTAGCATTGAAGAGTACAAGAAAAACAAACAAAATGCAAGGGGATGAAGGGTAAGTGTCTAAACACAGAAAGACCCTGAATAAAGACAGGGGTAGCATCATTCAGACAAGAAAATAGAAAGACCCATGTAGGGGGCACACCCAGCTGAGGGTGCACATCACCATGTACAAAGGCCTGGATTCAAGCCCTAAGTTCCCACCTGCAGGTGGGTCCTTTCTCAAATCCTCTCTATCCTATCAAATATAATTTTACAAAAGAAAAGCTTTTAAGAAAAAAATTATTTCCTCAAAGAGAAAAAAAATAGAATGGCAGACTGCTCCCTGTTTTTACAGGGATTTATTTTTTAAATAAATATTTTTTAAAACAATTTTATTAATTTTATTCATTTATTTGATAGAGACAACCAGAAATCAAGAGGGAAGTGTGTGATAGAGAGGAAGAGACACATGAAACATTGCTTTACCCCTCACAAAGCTTCTCCTCTGCAGGTGAAAATAGGGGGTTCAAATCCATGTCCTTGCACACTGTGACAGGTGCACTCAAGCAGGTGCACTAGCATCCAGGCCCTTCAGAACTGTTTCTTATTGAGGAGCCCACTTATTCATGGACCACAGGCAAGTGGCCTGAGGGTGGGGAGACTGGATTACATACACAGAGAAAGTATCTTTCACAGTGCAAGGCTTGTGTCTCTTGAATAGAGAGACCCAATACAGCCTTCCTGTTTCTGTCAGGATACTTACTGCAAAGCAGAAAAGCACAGCTAATGAGAGTAATGAAAAAGCCAGCAGAATCACAAATAACCATGCACACAGCCACTTCAGACCTAGACCCACAGAACAGACTATACTTTAAGAAGCTGTAACGACAATAAAAACCCAGTCACGGTGAAAAGGAGGTACTCTTTGCTGCAATAAAGACAGTCCATAAAGCACTCTCACATTGAAGCCTCGGCAGCATTGTTGGGTAACACCTGTTATACCGCCATAATAGCTTTTCTGAACCTGTCAAAGTGTTTAAGCCAAGCAAAAGAAATGGGCCTCCAGCTGCGCGCTTCTGCGGAGGGAGCGGGATTAGTTTAATGAAATGTGTACAGATTGTAATTGCGGTAATAAGAGGGCAATTCCCAAAGGAGTGCTGGGCAGGCCGGGAGGCAGCCAAGCAGAAAGCAGCAGCCTGCAGGCGGTGGGCCTGCGCTGGAAGTGGCCAAGGAGGGGCCCCATGTGTACTTCTGTGTGTGGTGTGGTGCATGTGTGGTGTAGTGTGTTTGTGGGGGTTGTGGTGTGGTGATATGATATGTGTGTGGTATCATGTGGTGGTGTGTGTGAGTGTGTGTGTGTGTGTGTGTGTGTGTGTGTGCGGTGTGGTGTGGTGTGTGTGGTGTGTGTGGTGTGGTGTGGTGTGGTGTGGTGTGGTGTGTTTGTGGGGGGGTGTGGTGATATGATATGTGTGTGGTATCCTGTGGCAGTGGTGGTGGTAGTGTGTGTGTGTGTGTGTGTGTGTGTGTGTGGTGTGTATGTGGGGGGGTGGATGTGTTGTGGTGTGGTTTGTGTGGTGTGTGTGGTGTGTGTTGTGTGGTGTTGTGTGGTGTGGTGTGTAGTGCTCCTGGATTCTGCAGACCCAGATCCAAACCCAGTCCACAAGGGTCCCACTGACCTGAGCTTACCTGAGTCAGATTGAATGGCTGCAGGTGCAGTGACACTTCCAGCTTGTGACAAACTGGTCAGGACTTCCTAGAACACACATTGTGGTGAAGGACTGGAATCATCAAACTTAAACAAGGGATACAGAGAAGAAGCCCACAGTGGAGCACCTGGTGTTAACTGCAGATGCACAAGGACATTCAAGTAACCAAGTTCAATACCTCAGCTCCCCACTTGCTGGGGGGTGGGGGGATGCTTCACAATGGGTGAAGCAGGTCTGAAGGTGTCTGTATCTCTCCCTCTCTATCTCTGCCTATCTCTGTCCTATCCAATAAAAATGAAAAGAAAAAATAAAAGGCCACCAGGAGCAGTGGATTCCTGGTGCTGGCTTGCCAAGCCCCTGTGATAACCCTGGCAGGAAAAGAAAAGAAGAGGAGGAGGAAAAGGAGGAGGAGGAGGAAGGAAAGGAGGAGGAGGAGAAGGTGGAGGAAATGAATCCTGGGCACCAGGCAGTGTTGTCAGAGTTCGGGGCGCTAGTAGGCCAGGCTAACTTTGCAGCAGTAGACAGAAACTGGGGGACACACAGCTGTGCAGAGAAGCTGTATTTCTTTATTCAGGAGCAACAATTCAAAAACTAACCTAAACTAATCACCACACAGATCTGTCCTGCATTCTTCTCCTCCGGCGGCTGCAGCAGAAACTCAGGAAGTATGTAGGATAGGGGGCGAGGAGAAGGGAGTAGTGTGAAAACTAGCAAGGGCTAAACCAAATCTCCCGGTGGCGGGAGAGCGAGACCAAACCAATGTGAAGCATAGCAACAATTCCCCCTTTTCTTTTTAACTAAATGACCATAGTATCAGGAGTGTGGGGTGAACAGAAACCTATATCATACAGGCATTTTCAAAAAAGAAACTGGCACAAACATGGAGGAACATGTGAGGAAGCAACAAGAACCAGTGTGCTGCCAAGGGAAGGCCTGAGGGGGGCGTTTTTGCCTCTGTGGGCAAGACTTTATCAGCTAAAAAAAATTTCCTGCTCTGGGGGCTTGTTTTGCCTCTGGGGGGTGTTACTTGCTTTGCAGGCATTATTTGTCATGGGGGCAGGGGTATGGCCTAGATTCCCAAGGCAGCTGGCTGCAGTCAGTCTTTGAGAAACCCAGCAGCATAAAGGGAAGCTGCTAGTTTTGTGCAAAGTGTCCAAGAGGTGTACCAGTGAGTCCGATAGAAGTGCCAGTCCAAAGCAGATGTCCACCAAAGAATTGCTGGGGGGGGGGGGGTGAATTGTTGCATGAGGAAGGTCAGCCGTTGGAATTCCACTTTTTTGTAGAGAACTTGACCGCTGCAATTAACTTACTATGAAACAAAACTTGTAGCAGGTTAGTTCACCACAATTGATAACTCTATTACAATTGGAAGTCTTTTTTAGTATGATTTTAAGGTTGTTTAAAGTTTAAACAATAAAATGTGGGAAGGTAAACAGAAGAACCATGGAAAAAAAAGAAAGCCTCAGGCATGAGAATCATTAGCATAACCATTGTGCTGTCTACCATTTCTAATTGAGAAGGATTCGAGAGTTTCACACATCAAGAAGTCTATTTAACCTTTTGTTACACCCATTCAAGATGGAGACACTCCCTAGGTGTGCACAGGTTTTTTTTTTAGACTAACTTTGTTAAAATATATTGATTTTTAACTAATTTTTAACTCAGACTTTAAATGTAAGTTAAATTTTACCTTTATAAGAACTATGTTGAAAACCTTTTTCATTTAACTCTGCCTGGTAAGAATATAGCCTTAAAGTTACATTTTTAACCTTAAAATTAATGTTTACCAAACTTTAAACACACACATAAACATGGTCTTTAATACACAAGGAGAAAAACTTTTGTTACGAAGACATGTCATTTCAAACACGAGTTTAGATCTGTACTGTCTTAGCCATTCGGGGAGTGCATTGTCCAGCGGTGGCTTCTTGGGTAGCTTCACTTCCAGGAATTTCAGGTTGCGATCTCTGCAGGGATCTCTGCGTATTTTAGCTTTTTTGACTTCAGAGCCAAGTTGGGGATCTCAGCCACGGGGCCCAGTTTCGGCAGGGAGCCCATGGTCTCTGGGTGGTCTAGGATATGTCCAGACTTCATAGCAGGAGGGTGGGCGGGCCGGCCATGCAGAAGGCACGGGCCGAGGTGCCCCGGGGTGGCGGCCAGGATGGGCTGCAGCCCTGCCTGCCATGTCTGCTGCCCTGCTCCCGGCAGCGAGCAGTGTGGGGGGGAGCCCATGCCCAATGCCCGAGCCACGTGGCGGAAAGCCGGCTCATGCGGGCTGGCATTGGGTTCCTGTGGGCTGGCGTTGGGCAGAAACCACAGAGTGGTCCAGAGATAAATGTTCCAGAAACAGAGAAACAGTCTCATGAAGAAATGGCAGAGGCCTTTGGAGATGTCTTCACAAGCAGAAGAGAAGGCCATAGTGCATAGGTAGCCAAATTGTCACTTATCTGGGGGATGGGCAGGTCACATCCCATGTTATAGGCGCCATATGTTGTCAGAGTTCGGGCGCTAGTAGGCTGGGCTAAATTTGCGGTGGTTGACAGAGACTCATGGACACACAGCTGTGCAGATAAACTGTATTTCTTTATTCAGGAGCAACGATTCAAAAACTAACCTAAACTAATAACCACACAGATCTGTCCTGCATCCTTCTCCTCCAGCGGCTGCAGCAGGAACTCAGAAAGTACGTAGGATAGGGGGCAGGGAGAAAGGAGTAGCGTGAAAACTAGCAAGGGCCAAACCAAATCTCCTGGCGGGGGGGAGAGTGAGACCAAACCAAGGTGAAGCATAGCAACAAGGCAGTACAATACTTCACTACTCTCATGGTCATCTGACTTTAGCCCTGGGATCTACTCTGCAAAGGACACACTGGAAGTGAGCCTGGGAGTAGAAGCCATCTCTTTCTTTTGTTTGTTCTTTCTATCATCTATCTATCTATCATCTATCTATCATCTTTCTTTCTCTCTCCCTTCCTTTCTTTCATTTTTTTCTGGTTTCTGTTTTAAATTATTTGTTGTTCATTATATTTTATGAGACAGAGAGAAATTGAAAGTGAAAGGGGAGATAAAGAGGGAGAAAGAAAGACACCTAAACCCTGGTTCACCACCTGTGAAGCCATGCCTCCCACTAGCAAGTGGAGGCCTGGGTCTTGAACCCAGGTCTTCAAGCTTGGAAATATATTGACACTCAACCTAGTGTGCCACTGTCAAGTCCGCTATGAGTTTCTTGATAGGCAATCAATTTGTCATTGCTTTAAACCTGCTGAATAATCAAACAGCCCAAAGATGAGGTGTGATAGGAGTTCTCCAAACCCTGCCTCTGACTCTAATTATATCTCTAACTAGCTGTGGTTTAGAGGATATCATCAGAACATCCCTGGGTCTCTACTCCATTAACTAGGGTCCTGAGGAAATCTGTCTCCCTCCACAGTCCCTCTGGGCAGTGCCTGCTAGAGATGCTTTTTATTCTAGATCCCTCCTAATCTTGATGCTTCTGTTGCCCAGACTTCTTTATGTCCTGTCTATACTCACCTGCAGAATTTTACAGGTTATGCTTAAATATTAATGCTTCCTCATATTCCCTGTAAGTGTTAATGCCCCTCTAACTTCTCATGTGTTTAACTCCCTCTCAAGAGTTTCTCAACTGATAAATTATCTTTGTTCATAGGTTGAAGCTGAAGTACCTCTTTCTGCATGATTCCTGCCCCCCAAGAAGCTGTAATAAGTCCTCACTTTGCCCTACCAATCTTTTTTTCTTTAAATTGTCACCAAGATAGTCAGTGGAGCTTGGTGCCTGCACTACAAATCCTCATCTCTCAGAGGCCAATTTTTTTCTTTAAAAAAATAATAAATAGCTGATAGGACACAGAGAAATTAAGAGGTGGGAGTGAGAGAGGGACATAGAGAGTGATCTGAGGACCTGCTTCACCACTCCTAAAGTTTACCCCTTTGAAGCTTCTGCCTTGCAGGAAGGGCAAGGGTTAGATCCTGGGACTTTATGCATGGTCACACATGCTCTCAAGCAGATATACCACAGCCCAAACTCAAATTACTACTCTTTTAACACCCTTTGGTTTTCAATTCAGATGACTTTTCTTTTAGAAAACCTTTCTTTCTCTTTTTCCTTTCTTTCTTTCTTTCTTTTTTTTTTTTTTTTTGCTTTCTTTATTGGGGGGATTAATGGTTTATAACTGAGAGTAAAATACACTAGTTGGTATATGTGTAACATTTATCAGTGTTCCATATAACACTCTAACCCACCACCAAGGTCCTCCTCAGCCATCATGTTCCAGGACTGGAACACTGCCCTCCACACAAGAGTCCTTTACTTTGTTGCAATATACCAACTCCAGTTCAAGTTCTGTTTTGTGTTTTCCCTTCTATTATTATTCAGAAAATCTTTTCTGAGGCTCCCAGTTTAGACAAAATATTCATCCTATACATTCCAACACCTTCTTATTCTCTCCATTATGATTACTCTGCTTGAAATAATAGAAAAATGAAAAAAAAAAAAAACGTTTACACTCAAATCTGAAGAGAAAGGCTATAGATTTATCTGGAATTTGTTCATGGTAATCTCACTAGAGGGTAATACAATTCCAGGTCTGGTAGACTAACAGTGACTAAACCTGGAAGAATTCCAGCTTGCACAACAACCATGGCACTGGATACAGCATCTCTGTGGGCCAATGTGCAAAGCAAAGATGTTCAGGAAGCACTCACTGAGATGGTGGTTTGCTTTTCCAGGGCTCCACACAGTCAACATGAGAACAAGCTATTTACCAAAAAACTTTAATTTTGTGTTGTCTCTGGTACATCACCATCCTGAGCCTTTTTTTTTTTTTTTCAGACAGAAAGAAAAGACAGAGAAGGAGGCCAAGCAGTGGTGCATCAGGTTAAGCACACCTGGTTAAGTACAAAGATCAAGGATCTCTCAAGGATTCCGGTTTGAGCCCCTCAATCCCTACCTGCAGTGCAGTCACTTCACAAGAGGTGAAGAAATTCTGCAGGTGGATATCTTCCTCTCTCCCTCTCTATTTTACCCCTCCCATGTCCTCTCAATTCCTCGGTCCTATCCAACAAAATAAAAAATTGTGGCAGAGGCAGTGAGCCTCAGCAATAACCTTGGAGGCAAAAATAATAATAAAAGAAAGAAAGGACAGAGACAGCACCAAAGCATAGCCCAGTGAGTGGGGGCCAGGCTTGAACCTGGGCTGCAGTGTGACAAAGTGGACACACTATCCAGGTAAGCAACAAGTTAGCAAAGGAAAAACAAAACTAAAAAGAAACATAAGAAATGGCTGCCAAGAGCAATGGATTTCCAGTGCCTACCTGGTGCCCCAGAGATAAACCTGGAGGAAAAAAAAATAACATTGAATAAAGACTAGTCTGTTTACCTCTAAAAAATGTCACCAAAGCTATCACTGGGTCTCCATATCTTCATGCATTCCTGTTCCTGAATCAATCTCTTTATCTCTCTGTTGATAGAGGGTAACAAAGAGAGACAGAGGAAAAAGAGATACCACAGCACTGCCTTCCACCATGAAGCTTTCCACATGGAGTTTCCCATGTGGCAGTTGGAGATTTAAGCCTAGGTTTTAAGCCTAGGGAAGCCATGCTGTGGTCCCTCTTTCATGGTAATATGTGCATGGCTCTACAGAGAGAGCTATTGCCCTACCCCATAGCTTACGTTCTCTCCCTGTATAAATATCTCATCTACGTATGAATATTATAATTTTTAGCTTCAGAAATATATTAGTACAGGCTAAGCAATCCTATAGTATTTTGGTAACCACTTAAGAATATGTTGAAATGCTTAATTTATATAAAACATTTGGAATAAAGGAATTTTTTAATTGACAATATATGCCCAGGGATTATTTTTAGACAGAAATTAGACTAATTCTCAAAAGAATTATAAATTAATCCTATAAAATTAGAACTTTGACAAAGACTGAGAAACTTTTTTGACAGAGACAGACTGAAAGTGGAGAATGAAAGAAAGACACCTGCAGTGCTGCTTCATGGCTTATGAAGCTTCTCCCTAGCAGGTAGGGATCAGGGCCTTATACTGTAGTCCTTTTGCATGGTGACATGTGCACGTTACTGAGTATGTTACTCTCTGGTCCCAAAATCAAATTTTAAAGCTTCTCTAAGAGTCACTAATTACTTGTGAACTGGATTCATATTCCCTCCCCCCTTTCTCTCTTTCTTCGAGGGTTATCATGGGGGTAAATATTGGCACTACAAATCCACTGCTCCTGGATGCCATTTTTTTCCATTTTTATTAGATAGGACAGAGATAAATTGAGAGAGGAGGGGAGATAGAGTGGGAGAGAGAAAGATAGACACCTGGAGACCTGCTTCACTACTTGTAAACTGATTTCCCTGCAGGTGGGGAGCCGGGGGCTCCAACCAGGACCCTTCTGCATGTTGCTGCACTTGTACTATGTGCATTTAATTCAGTGTGCCACTGCTTAGGCCCTCCTTTTCTTTTCTTTCACTAGACATTGAAGTTATAAGGATATTTAATTAACCACTCAGAAGCCACAGACTGCCTAGAAAATTTACTGTTCATATTAGTCAACATTTGCTTCCAGCATTGTTTGCAAACATTTTCATCAACACTTGTACACTTGAAGTGTGTAAGTCTATTACATGATGATTTAGTAATTGAGCCTTGGATATATATATCCTCAGCAGATGGCAAGCTTTCAGTAGTTTGATTATTGTTAACAAGTTCTTTGAAGGAATAATATTTCACTTTGTGTTTGATACATGGGTAAACTGGCTCTAAAGGTCAAATGGTTTACCTAAGCTTGCAGTACTTATGGGTATGGTGGACTGACTCTGAGCACAGATACATTGCAAAGTGTATGTCCTTGTGATTTCTCTGTGTCATCACTTGCTCTATGGTCCATGAAAAAGCAGTCATATTCAGTGTGCAGAATACATTATCAGATGCCCAAAGACCCCACTTCTTCATACTAGCTCAGTATCATTTGTCTTATGAAGTATCCTTTATTAAATTATGCATTGTTTTCACCTCCCCATGAACTGTTTCTTTCCCTGTAAAATTTTTGTGTTAGGTTTATGTTGTAGGTAATTCAGAGCCAAATCAATTTGAATTGTCACCATGCCATTGAAGCACCTCAGAGAAATTATGAAAAAATTATGAAAAAAATCTTAGATTTGTATAAAGTATAAATTATTTTATATGAATATATACAGAATATCTCCAGTTGAAGGTACAGAATATGTATTATTCATATTTCTTTGAAAATGATTTTTTTATTTCAAAAGATCTTGTGGAAATAATACACGAGTCTGCTTATTTTAGTAATTTGATATCTTATAAGAAAAGTTGCCCTATCCAATGGTTCCAGGACTGGGGGAAGTAGAGGCTCTATAGTGGAGATGTGAGGTTCCTGCTGTCTTAGGGTTCCAAAAGACAATCGATAGTTAATGTTATTATCACATTATTTGGTAATTGGGTTAACTTTGAAAAGTCCTTTTGTTAGGGTTTGCTGTATAGTACCCAGTATCTTGAATATAGCTGTGCTATTGGTTGCTTCTGATCTACTTGGTCTAGGCTTTAGAGAGAGTCTGCATATCAATTACACAGCCTATATATTGAAAAGATTCAGTTTGTGTTTTGAAAAACTTCGAGACATACAATTAATTTTCCCCCTCTCGTATTAATTAACTAGTGATGTATATGACTACATTTTACTAGGAGTGTACATAAACACCATTCCCACCACCAAAAGACTGTGATCCATCCCTCCCACCCACTCCCACCCCCCACTGTCCCAGGAAGCTGCATGTCTACCCCTTACCTCAGGGTTATTACTTTGGTGCCCTACTTACAATTTGGTCAGGTCCTGCTTTTAGTTTTTCTTTCAGATCTTCTTCCTCAACTTCTGTTGATGAGTGGGATCATCCCATACTCATCTTTATCTTTCTGACTTAGCTCACTTCACATAATTTCCTGTATGCCTTTCCCAATCCATATCAAATAATATTGCATTTGCCGATCACAACCTAACCAACGCAACGATTGCCACCTCAACATGCTTCACTTCAGACTGTGTCCAGAGACTTCACGTGTGGAATGACAACCCTTCAGCTTCATTACTCGGGTGAGACCTTTCCTTTCATAGTATACTCTAATTCCATCTCAGGTGGTTCACTTTCTAACAAAGTCCCAAAACCTAGATATACACCAGTTTCTGTGAGAGAGAGCATATGTTCACACGTATCCGTAAACTACTGCAAAATATATACCTGAAAGCAGAAGTACACTAGAGTATGCAGTGAGTATCCCCCTAATACTTCCTCTCCACTATTCCAAACTTTGGGTCCATGATTGCTCAACAACTTGTTTGGCTTTGTATGTTAACTCTCTTTTCAGTCACCAGGTTCCAGATGTCATCAGGATGCCGGCCAGGCTTCCCTGGACTGAAGACCCCACCAATGTGTCCTGGAGCTCCACTTCCCCAGAGACACACCCTACTAGGGAAAGAGAGAGGCAGACTGGGAGTATGGACCGACCAGTCAACGCCCATGTTCAGCGGGGAAGCAATTACAGAAGCCAGACCTTCTACCTTCTGCAACCCACAATGACCCTGGGTCCATGCTCCCAGAGGGCTAGAGAATGGGAAAGCTATCAGGGGAGGGGGTGGGATATGGAGAATGGGTGGTGGGAATTGTGTGGAATTGTACCCCTCCTACCCTATGGTTTTGTTAATTAATACTTTCTTAAATAAAAAAAAAGAAGGAAAAAAGAAAAAAGAAAAAAAAAGAAAATTTGCAATCATAATTATCTGTGGTCTGATTCCTGATCTTACTAACTGGAGTTCTGTTCTCTTTTTAAAAATTTTATTATATTTATTTATTGGATAGCTGCAGTCAGGAATCAAGAGGGAAGGTGTTCATAGAGAAAGAGACCTATAGCCCTGCTTTGCCACTCACAAAGCTTTCCCCCTACAAGGTGAGGACCAGGGGCTCAAACCCAGGTCCTTGTTCATTGTATCATGTGCACTCAACCAGGTGCACCACTATACAACCCAAGCTCTGTTCTCTTTCAATCCAGTTCTATTTCTTCAGCTTTATTTCCAAGAGAAATATTATCAAATAAATGCAAGACATGCCGTGTGAGGTTCCTACATGTTATCAGTTGTTAATAATAAAAACAAAATAGCAGGTAGAAAAATCAATTTGTTTCTGCAAAATGAATGAATATTATGAATATTCAAGTACTATCATAATTGATTATCTATTTGGAAATCTGAGATATCCTTTGCTGTTTAACACACATGTGTTTTAACTTTTGTATTCAAATAGCATGTCACTGAGTATAACATCAGATGATTTTGACCCTGAACTGAGTAGAAGGATTCTTTTTTAAAAAAAAAATATATTTATTTATTTATTGGATAGTCACAGCCAGAAATTGAGAGGGAAGGGGTGATAGACAGGGAGAGAGACAGAGAGACACCTGCAGCCCTGCTTCACCACTTGTGAAGCTTTCCCCCTGCAGGTGAGGACCTGGAACTCAAACCTGGGTCCTGGTGCATTGTAACATGTACACTCAACCAGGTGCTCCACCACCCGGCCACTGAGTGGAAGGATTCTAATCTCTAACTCCACACTAAACATGATCTCTGAACTTTGTTGACTCCCATATGCCTTGTTATGACATGAAAATCTGGGTCAAAAAGAAACCAATCCAAATTTCCCACTCAGCAAATTGCACTTCACACCTCCCATCTCTGGGCCTTTTAATAAGTGTGCAGTGGGGGAGCGGCCTATAAGCTTCCCCAGCTGAGACCACACATTGCTAGCTGATACCGTCTGCTTTCATCACTGGTCCTGATGTCACATGGGCATGGTGACAAATCCAGCCTGACACACTGTGGCACTCTGTCACCAAGCCAGAGGACCAGCTGGATAGCACTTACAAAAACAGGCATGGCTAAGGCCAAGGGCAGGATAACAACTGTTATGAATAAGGCAAGATTCTGGAGACTCCCTCATCTATGCTTTTATAATTCTGTTTAAAATAAAATATTCAAAGCTCTGTATGCTTTCCCCATCATGGTTATTACTGGAGTGTGGAACCTGCACAACTCTACTTCTCTGGCAGCTATTTATTTACTCCTTTTTATATGAAAGAGGATAAGAGACAAAGAGAATGGAAGGAAGTAGGAGGAAGGGATAGAGGGCCAGAGAAACAAAGAATAACCACAGCACTGTTGCAACACATGTGAAGCTTCCCCTGCAGGTGAGAATTTAGGACTTGAACTTAGGCCAGTGTTCAGGCATAGGAATGTGTGTGCTCTTACTAGGTGCACTGCCACCCAGTCTCTAATAGCTTCATTTGTTTTCTCTTAGTACTACAAAAAAGAAAGAAAGACAGAAAAAGAAGAAAAGAAAAGAAATAACTTAGTAAAAATAAAACTCAATCTGTACTAAGTAGTGGCACACTGAGTAGAGCACAAGGACCTAGGTTCAAACTCCTGCTCACCACCTGCAGGGGAAAATTTCGCAAGTGGTAAAATAGGGCTGCCGATGTCTCTCTGTCTCTCTCCCTCTCATTCTTCCCTTCCTATCGATTTATGGCTGATTCTGTAAAATAAATATAATAAAATACTTTATATAAGAGAGAGAGAGAGAAAGAAAGAAAGAAAGAAAGAAAGAAAGAAAGAAAGAAAGAAAGGAAAACAAAGCAAAAATGGCTTCCTGAAGTGGTGGCTTTGTCATGCAGACTCCAAGTCTGAGGCCATAAAGACTGATAATAAAAATAAATAAGTAAATAAATAAATAAACAATTAAATCTGTATTTGGGAAACCTATCAGTAATCCTCACTAAAATAAAATCAAATGCAGGACTAAAAACATATCGTATCTGCATAGTGTGCATTCTTTTCCTGTACAACAGTGATTGCAACTGTGTCCCACTAGCAGTGGAGAGAAGCTCATGCTATAGTGTCTTTCTCTATCAACTAGGTATCTCAGTTTCTGTCACTATATGAAAAAGCTGTCCCAGAGCAGTAAAGCCCCAGTGACAATAACAGATAGATGAATAAATACATGCATTTAACATAATAAAAGGCAAATCCTGTTTCCACTGAAGTTATTGAACAGTGTCAGGAAACACTTTCTTCTTATGACTTCTGGTGGAGCAGGCTATGTTTGTGGGTGTGCAATGTGTGCAGCTTGGCTTCCACCAGTGGATGGTCTCTTTCAGGCAGTGCCTGGTGATGTTGCCAAAGGAAAATCCCTGCTTCAGCAGCAGCTTAATCTTTCTAAAATTGGCTTTATTAGAATATGCTCTTCTCTAAGAAGAGACCTAAGTCTGACCTCTGTAAACTTCAGAGAAAGTGATCTTGAACTCTGTCTTCCTATCTATTCCCCTGACCTGAAGTTAGAACAGAAAGTTCTCCCTACAGTTCTGTGCAAACAGCATAGGACCTCCAAACATGAGGCCCTCACACTATGTACCAAAGCTGAGCAGCAGTGCACTAGCCTCTGTCTCTCTTAGCTTTATTAGTGATTTAATAGTGATTTACAAAATTAAAAGATAACGGGATACAATTCTGCAACGTTACCACCACCAGAGTTCTGAATTCCAAATGCCTCCACTGGAAGCTACAGTAGTTCTCTTAAAGTCATAGATATGAATTAACTGTTATTTCTACAACTTTCCATCTATAGTTGAATATATTTTCCCATTTCCCCCCATGGTCCCATCTTCTCTATCTCTCCAAATCACATATATATCTATTACTTCTCTCTCCAGGGCCTGATGAAGTTGGTGTTCAGAGCCCTTTGGTCATCTCCATCTCCACCTTATCCTTTACCCCACTGGGAGTATGGACCAAAATATTTTTATAGTGCAAACTGTGGGAGTTCTGGCTTCCTAAATTGCTTCTCTGTTGGGCATGGGTGTTGGCAAGTTGATCCATACACTTAGTTGTTTATATCTTTCTTTAGTGGGGTAGGGCTTTGGGACTCTCTCTCTCTCTCTCATAAAAATAGAACTAAACACTTTTTACCATAAGTGCTTTTATCTGAATTTTTTCCACCATTTTTTTTTACTACTCTTTGCCATCTTAAGTTTAACTTTTGGATTCCACGACAGCATCCTTTCTCTCATTTTTTTCATCAGTGATGTATAAGAAGTCACACTCAAGTTAATGTGAATATAATGCTTCAGTAGGATTTGGACAATCTCTCCAAACATGGAAACAAAAATTCAATAAAAGGAATGGAAAACTGCACTGAGTAGGGGTGTAGGGGTGAAGTTGGATTTTTTTACTGACAGGTTAGTGGATTACAGTATAGTTGTAGGCACACCTTCACAGTACTTCATTTCTCTAAATAAGTGTCTGCAAAACACTTTCACCCCAGTTTAAGTCCTTTTCTGTTGTCACACACCAGAACTCCAAAGCCCTCTCCAATGTCCCTCCTGTGATCATGTCATACATGGGAAAAGACAAAAACATTAAGTGGTGGCAAAGATGTGGGGAAATAGGAGCTCTTCTACACGGCTAATGGAAATGCAAATTGTCCCTACCTCTGTGGAAAACAGCCTGAAGACTCATCAGAATGCTAGAAATATATGTAGTCTATCAATGTAAAAAGTTTTGTAGCCTATAGGTACAATATCTCCTAGGTCACTTCTAGTTAAATAAAGTATGTGCCTGGGTTGAACTTCTTCTAGCGTTTGCCCTTCTTCCGTACCCAGTCAACAGCGTCAGGTTGAGCCTGATGTAAAGTTTCGAGACCTCCTTTGAATCTGGAGAGGTGGTAGTCGCTGACTATGTGGGTCATAGTCTGTCTGTAGCCGCAGGGGCAGTTCGGGTAGGCGCACCGGCCATGGCCTGTTTGATAGCGATTGAGGAGGGTCCAATCATAACAAGCTAGGTCAAAGCTGGGTTGACGTTTGCAGGGGTCTGTGATGAGGTGTTTGCTCTTTACCTCAGCTGACTGCCAACTCTGTTTCCAAGAGTCTGGAGCAGAGAAGTTCAGTGTAGGCATAGGAGATCAGATTGGATGATGAGACGTCAAGCGTTGGACAGGGTGGGCGAAGATATCCGCGTATATTGGCAGGTCCGGTCGAGCGTAGACGTGGGAAATGAACTTAGATGATGCTGCATCCCGACGGATATCTGGCGGGGCGATGTTGCTAAGAACTGGCAGCCATGGAACCGGGGTGGAATGGATGATTCCAGAAATTATCCTCATGGAGGAGTATAATTTGGAATCGACCAAGTAGACATGGGGGCTACAGAACCATACTGGGGCACAGTATTCTGCAGTGGAATAGCATAATGCCAGAGATGATGATCGTAGTGTGGAAGCGCTCGCGCCCCATGAGGAGCTAGCCAGTCTTGCAATGATGTTATTCCTCGCGGGTTGAACTGAAAATGATTCTGTCCATACTCTGGGTGTTACTTCAACATGACTTCTACCTCTACAAAGACTTCCAAATGGAGAGTAAAAGGATTATTTCTTATGGGTTGGTTGTAGAATAAACTCTATTTATTTTTAATTTAATATAAATTTTCTATTTATTCATGTTTACTTTCAGAAAATGTCACCAAGATGAGTATTCTTCATTACCTTCTACCTTTAGCAAGTGTACAAGCCACCTATATTGAAAGATCATGCTTGTGGAGTATGTGCACACTGAGTGTGGGGGAGTTCCCAAATGTTTTGATTAAGTTTTTAATGGTTCAGCTTATTTTACATTAATATGTAACTATGTCTGTCATAGTTTTCCTAAATAACCTACCTTTCAGGGGCAATCCTTTCCACCCCTGTCTCAGGGGGAATAGCAGAGAGTTCCTTTACTTCTTCACTTCATTATATATTTTCATAGAAATCATTCAGACTGCTGATACTCCTAAGAAAATAATTACAACCATCAAATTTCATTTTCTTTCTTTAGTTTTGATTTCACCCACCACTATCTCTCTGTTTCTCTTGAGTCATGTTAATTGTTTTTCTTTTTGTTTTGTTTGTTAGTACTTTGATGTTACCTGTCCTACCATGTGTTATGTCATGACTTATGGCAAGTTTGTACTTGCTTACTCACCAAGCATCCATTAAGAAAGCAACTACTATGTGCAAGTAAATATGAAGAGAACCAACAAGTATAAAAGAATGAACAATATCACTATTTAAAAATATTATATATTTATGTATTTATTATTGGATAGAGACAGAGAATTTGAGAAAAGGGGAGATAGAACAGGATAGAGACAGAGAGACACCTGCAGCCCTGCTTCACCACTCTGAAGATTTCCCCCTGCAAGTGGGGGCCAGGGACTTGAACCTGGGTCCTTGTACACTTTAAGGTGTGTGCTTTACCAGGTGTGCCACCGCCTGCTCCCACTGCCATTTTTTTTTTCTCCAGGGTTATTGCTGGAGCTCTGTGACTGCACTATAAATCAATACCTTCTGGCAGCCATTTTTTCCATTTTATTGGGTTGGACAGAGAAAAAAATAACAGAGGAAGGAGAGACAGAGGGAGAGAGAAAGACACTTGCACACCTGCTTCATCATTCATGAAGCATCCCTTCTGCAGGTGGGGAGCCTGGGGCTCAAATGAGAATCCTTGTTTGGGTTCTTGTGCTTAGTACTTCTTCTTCTAGCATTTGCCCTTCTTCCATAGCCAGTCAATAGGTCAGGTTGAAAGATTTCAGGAGCTGCTTGTTGCTGGCTTTGAAAGTGACTGGGATCCATGTGGATTCAGTCGGCTAGGAAGAATCGTCAGTTTCCCCAATGAATGGGTACTCACGGGATGCACCACAAGAAGGTCGATCCAATGCACCCCAATGCTTAGTATTGTATGTGCTTAACCCAGTGTGGGACCCTGGGTCCCATCAAGTTACTTTTTTTAAGTATTTATATTTAGTATGGAAAAAGAACCCAAAGAATAATCTGACAATTTACATAAGGCTTATCATGAAAGACAGCTATGTGAAAAATTTAAAAGACCTCATAGTTTAAAATCAGATAGACTTGGTACTGGGGACCATACTCAGCAGGTTACTAGGGTCCCTGAAGGATGAGGGATGTAGGCCCAAATGAGACACCACAACACTAAAGTTTCCTTCAACACAGTGGGGGCCAGGCTCAAACCTGGGTCATGCACATGGTAAATAAAGCAGTGTACTATCTAAGTAAGCTATTTTTCCAGCCGTCACAACTCCATCTTTACCACTCCTATTCCACTGAAACTAACTGACCAGAACTTTTGTTAAGGACTGTCGTATGCTTTACATTGGTTTGTTCTAGCCCTCCCCCCCGCCAAGAGAATTGGATCAGTCCAATTAATTTCGCGGGCCCGCTTGGCCCCGCCCCTAGGAATCCCGGGAGAGGGTTCCTGAGTCCGAGAGTGCCTGAGTTCCTGAGTCCGAGGGTTCCTGAGTTCGAGAGTGCCAGAGTTCCTGAGTTCGAGAGTTTCAGGGTTACAGAGTAAGAGAGAGTTCCAGTGTGTCAGAGTTTCAGAGGGTTCCAGAGTTCCAGAGTTCCTGAGTTCCAGAGTAAGGGAGAGGGTTCCTGAGTTCGAGAGTAAAAGAGAGAGTGCTTGCGCCTCCGCAAAGAGACAGCAGAGTTCTGTTTGGTGATTAGTTTGGTTTAGTCGTTGTTCCTGAATAAAGAAATACAGCTTCCCTGCCCAGCTGTTATCCCTGCGTCTCTGTTACCCGCCAGTGAAGCTAGCCCGGCCGGCAAGAGCCTCCGAAATTTTAACAACAAAGGACAAAAACGGTGAATCTCCTAATAATAAAGTTCAAAGTTCGGGCGGGAGTAGATAGCATAATGGTTATGCAAAGAGTCTTTCACACCTGACACTCCAAAGTTCCAGATCTAATTCCCGGCACCACCATAAACCAGAGCTGAGCAGTGCTCTGGTACAATAAATAAATTAATTAAAAGTTCTGGCATGATATTCACACTAAGAGATATATCTTGAGGCAGAAACTAGGGTAGAGTAGAAGGCTATAGGTTGCATGGTCTGAGATACAAACACATATTATAGAAGGGGAGGTAGTCATGATGACTGAACTCAACTCCCTTCAGATAGCCCAGTGGCCTAGTGAGAACAGCTACACTCTGCCTCCTGCAGAGCCACAGCATTAAGGATCCTGCACCTCAGGATCAGCTCACTTACATTCCAGAATCATTCTTGTGTGGCCTTAGAGAGATGTGACTATCCCTAACCCTCTGCTTAGTTTGTAGCCCCCAACCACTCAACCTGCTTCCACTCCATTTCAAGTGTTTCTTCTCTGTTTCACTTCACTTTCCTCTGTGGGAATCAAGCTTTCAGAAAGTTTCTTCTTCTGCTCCTTTTTCCCCCTGCTCTCTGACTAGCAAATATTCTGTAAGAGACAGACTCATTCATCTCTGGAGCCTTATCTAGGGGAGCATATGTTTCTTTTCTTTGAGGTCAAATTAACTCTTCTTTATATGTACCACAAAGAGGAAATATCCACTGGCAGCATATTCTGTGACAACGGTGACCTATCCTTTCTGTCCACTCTGCTAAGCCAATTTAGCATGCTTAAACATGCCTTTTGTCATTGGCAACAAAAGCAAAAGTGGAACTCTGGCTAATAAATCATTTTCTGAGGCAGAAAAACTGTTTAGGAAATATGATGCCAGACATTTAAGACAACTCTCTAAGGAACTATAGTCAGGAGTTTGCCAAATTCTTCCTAATTTAAACTGTTTTAATAAAGGACACTTAAAAATGCTTAAGGGGTAACTAAATTTAAAAGCAAATTCACTAAGTGCTTGAGACAGGCTTCCTATTTGGAGGAGGGCTTATTGAATAAGTTATCTTTGCAGAGAGAAGAATCTGTAATGGGGAACTATTATGAAAGTGCTTCCAGATACTATGAATTCTCAGAAATTTTAACTTATATACCCCTACCAGAAGTCCAAAACCTTTGCCCCTTTGTTATTTTGGCTTCTACTTTTATTAATTTAAAATAAAATGTACTTATTCACAGTTAACAAAGTATATAGTAAATAGTTGGTGATAGTTGGTGTGTTTTATCAATTATTACACTACAAAGCATCATATTAAGTGGCAGACCAACCCAGCATTAAAAACAACAATAGCAATGAGACACTAAAAAAGAAAGAATGAGACAAAAAAATGAGACAAAAATGAGACAAAATGAGACAAAAATGAGACAAAATGAGACAAAAATGAGACAAAAATGAGACAAAAAAAGAAAGACAAACTTCTAGAGGTGTCATTTTGAACTGAAATAATCATGCTATTAAAACACATGCACATACAATTTTCACAGTGCTTTAACCAAATTTTCCCATTGTTACTGCCAAATATTTGAAATAAAAACCTAAGCAAGCCTATCTGCATTTTGGAATTTAATTGCATAGCACCATGTAAAAAGCTTGTGCATTTTTATGTATTCATTTATTATTAGAAAATGTGTGGTATGTTTAGAAATATATCTTCAGCTAATATGTTCAGTTTGGGGCTCAATTTTATCTTCTCCTCCTACCCAGCTGGTATGTGACTTTTGTGCCTGTCCAGCTTCCAAACTGAGCAAGCTTAGAGCTCAAAGAAATGCAAGATTTTGAATACACAGGTGCCACAGTAAGCTGTACTTACTGGTAAGTGTGGAGGAGTGACAAACTGCCCTGCCAGATGACACAGTCACTGCCAACGACTGACACCAACATGGCTTCCAGACCAGATGAGTTCCATTGCAAACACCATCATAGATATGGACAGTAAGGAAAACTGGGTGGAAGAGCCTCTAAAGCAATAGACCAAAATGTGGCCTGAAGTCAAATGTCCATAACTTTGGCCAAAAAGCAGATCTCCAGCAAGTACACAACCTGCTCCTGCCTCTCTAGCAACATGCTAAATATTTAAATAAATGTCTTAGTTTTAAAAAAAATAAATATTTAAATCATTGTCTTAGTCTTAAAAATCATTAGTACTTGAATTTAAAAGGATGCACATAGAATAAACATAACACATAAGCAGCTGCTATTGTTAAGAAAGCTATTGTTTTTTCCCTTCTAAAATTGGAGAGCATGGAGCTGAGAGAGCACTTTGTTCAGGATGTCCTTTGCAGATGTGTCTCCATTACATGTACATGTGTTAGCATCTATGGAGCTCATCCTACAATCTCTGCCATCTTGGTAAGTTTTTGCTGGGCCTTGTGTGCATGACTCCATCACTCTTTCATTCAGTATGCTCTTCTCCATCTTTAGATACAGGATTAGACACAGAGAGGACAGAGAGGTGATATTGTGCAGCAGTGAACCACCAAAATGCCCCATCAGCTATCCTATTCCACTCCACCCACAGCAGATAGAAGCTAGGACTTTTTTTCCCTGAGCCTGAAACATGATATGCAGGTGGATCCAAGTTATTTTCTGAGGATATGATGTCATGGCTGCAGAAAGGACCAGAAAGCTGAATCAGAGAAGAGAGTAGTTCCCAAATATGGAAACTGTGTTTAAATATTGTTGACTGTAAACCTCATCAATTTGATCTGATCTGGTGCACATAGTCAGCTTAGAAGCCTATGTAACCTCTGCATCCGTGTATATCTGAGCTCACATTCTGTGGTCATGAGTAGAAACATTCCAAGCTGCCCCAATTTCAGGGCCTATCTTCCTCAGGTGTAGCATAGAGTATATTGTCCAGCCTCCCTTCAGAGGATGGAACATTCTCTACCATTGTTGATCTGGCAAGGTCCTATGGGGGTCCCAAAGGGGTCTATTGTGTTGTTCCTAATAGAGATGAGTGGTAATATTGGGGACAGGGATTTATTCAATGTCTAGGCCCATCAAGTCTGTTTGGAAATCTCAGGACTCCCCAAATAAGGCCCCAGCTGATGGGGTGGCCTGATAGTGACTAAAGAGTCATCCTTAAAGTATGTCAGTCTCTTGGCCTTATTCAGCTTTTGCAGTCTATGCTTTAAGGATAAAGTTAGCTTTGGAGTGAATAAGGGAAGTGTAGTAGGAGGTAGGTGAGGAGGATATCTAAGTCTAATTAAACACTATTTCTTTAGGAATTTTATATAGACTCACTGCAGAGTATTGTGTACTTTTGCTTTCAGGTGTATATTTTGCCCTAATTTATGGATTTTAAAGATTTTACTTATTTATTAATGAGAAAGATAGGAGGAGAGAGAAAGAACCAGATACCACTCTAGTACATTTGCTGCCGAGGATCTATGTTTATATAAAGTAAGGTATTCATTTTCTTCAAATAAATATTCTAGAGGAAACTTTCTAGGGTAAATAATATAAAGAAAACTTCACAGACCTAAACAACAGAAAGGACATTAAGATTCAAGAATCTCAGAGAGTCTCAAATGCAATCAACGCAGACCTGAAGACACATCTTAGTTACAATGAAAAGAAGTAAGGATAAAGGTTGGCTTATTGCACCAAAGAAAAAGACTCTGGAGTGGGTGTGGGGGAGAATAAAGGTCCAAAATGGATGACCGAGGACCTAGTGAGGGTTGTATTGTTATATGGAAAACTGAGAAATGTTATGCATGTACAAACTATCGTCTTTACTGTCAATTGTAAAAGATCAATTCCCCGATAAAGAAATTAAAAAAAAAAAAGAAGGGTAAAGAAAGGATCCTACAGGTTTCAAGAGAAAAACAAAAAGTCACATACAGGGGATAACCCATAAGACTATCATCAGACTTTTCCACTTAAACTCTAAAAGCCAGAAGAGAATGACAAGGTATCCATGGAGCCCTCAATGAAAAAAGGGTTTCAGTCAAGAATAATATATCATGCTAGTTTTTTTAGTCAAACTAGATGGAGGGATCAAAACCTTCTCAGACAGACAACAGTTAAAGGAGGCAACCATAACCAAGCCTGTCATGCAAGAAGCTCTGAAAGATCTCATATAAACAATCACATCATCATAAACATGCCATATATCAGAACTCTCTAAATTTTTAGAATAATGGCATTAAAATATCTCCATTCTATAATATCAATAAAGGTCAATTGCCTGAATTCACCTATTAAAAGGCATTGAGTAGGAATATGGCATGGAATGTCAACTCTTCAGCCTCATTACTTGGGTGAGTCCTTTCCTTTCATAGGATTCTTTAATTCCATTCCAGGTGGTTCACTTCCTAACATAGTTCCAAAACCTAGATATAGACCAGCTCCTATGAGATAGAGCATATGCTCACATGTATCTATTAATTAGGGCAAAATATACACCTGAAATAGTCTGTAGTGAGTCAGTGTAAAGTTCATAATAAAACAGTGTCTACTTAGACTTAGATACACTCCTCACCTACTTCCTATTGCACTTCTCTCACTCACTCAAAATCTATCTTTAAAAAAGCAAGGACTTCAAAAGCTGAATAAGGGAAAGAGACTGGCATACTTTAATGATGACTCTTTAGTCACTATCAGGCCACCCCATCAGCTGGGGCCCTATTCGGGAAGTCCTCAGATTCCCAAACAGACATTACATGTCTAGACCTTGAATAAATCCCACTCTCCATTGGTACTAGTGATCTCTATCAGGAACAACAAAATAGAACCCTTTGAGGGGGCCCCCCATAGGACCTTGCCTTCAACTTAGATCAACAACAGTAGAGAATGTTCGATCCTCTGAAGGGAGGCTGGACAACATACACTATACTACACCTGAGAAAGATAAGGTCCTGATATTGGTGCAGATTGAAATGTTCCTACTCATGACCACAAAATGTAAACTTGGATTTACAGGGATGCAGAGGTCACATAGGCTCCTAAGCTGAATATGGGCCCCTGATCAAATCAAGTCAATGGGGTTCATAGTCAACAATATTTATAAACCTTTCCCATATTTAGGAGCTACTCTCTTCTATGATACAGCTTTCTGGTCCTTTTTCCAGCCATCACATCATCTCCCCAGACAGTAACTTGGATCCACCTGCATATCAGACTTCAGGCTCAGGGAAAAAAAAAAAAAAAAAACGAAACTAGTATAGCCACAGGCCTTTTGGAAAACAATAAAATATGCCTACTAACTATCTACAAAGAAGACCCCCCACACACACACTTTCATCTGCACTACTACAGCCTTTAGTTTCATGATTATTCAACAACTTGTTTGGCTTTAACTCTCTTTTCAGCCACCAGGTTCCAGATGCTAGCATGATACCAAACAGACTTCCCTGGACAGAAAACCCCACCAATATGTCCTAGAGCTCTGATTCCCCAGAACCCCAACCCCTTAGGGAAAGAGAGAGGCAGGCTGGGAGTATGGATTGACCTGTTAACGCCCATGTTCAGCAGGGAAACAATTACAGAAGCCAGACCTTCCACCTTCTGCATCCCACAATGACCTTGGGTCCATAGTCCCAGAGGGCTAAAGAATAGGAAAGCTATCAAGGGAAGGGATGGGATATGGAGTTCTGGTGGTGGGAATTGTGTGGAGTTGTACTCTTCTTATCCTATGGTTTGTCAGTGTTTCCTTTTTATAAATAAGATTGTCAGGGGAGAGAGAAGAGACTGGAGCTGAGCGGGAATGCAAATCTTTATTCACATGGGCACCCCAGAAATGGGGGAGGGCAGAGTGGTTTAGACCACATGGAGCTAGCAAAATGGCCGCCTCCCACTATGCCAAGCAGCCCTTCTCTGGGTCACCTAAGAGAGAAAAAAAGCAAGAGAGAGAAAGGCGGAAGCAGGAGAGCTTTTATGGGAGAAATTCCGGAAGTGGCAAGTCAGGACAAGATTGGCTAGAAAAGGGGGTGGAGAAAACAAGGCACTCTGGGAAGGTAGAAAGCTTCTGTAGCAATTGTTGCTAGTGTTTCAGCTCTCATGGGAATGGGTGATACCCTGAGGGGGCAACGTGGTGGATATCTTTAAATAAAACTTGCATGGAAATATAATGTTTTATGGGCCTTGCCAATGTTCTACCACATCTGCACAATATCCCAACATAGAATAAAATTTAAAAAAAGATAAATAAATAAATAAATAAATACCATTAACTGTTAACCCCATTGGTCTGATCTTGGATCCATATATATTTTTATTTAGCAGAGAAGGGTGAGTAATCTCTGTGTTCTTGTCAGTCTGAGCTCACAGTCCATAGCATGTGAACATTCTAGACTGCATTCACTTCAAGAACAGTCTTCCTTCAGTGACAGAATAGGCTGACACAATTTCCTTTTGGAGAATGGGGAAACCCCTACCATTGCTACTTTTTAATGAGGGCAAATTCCTGGAGAGACCCATAAGGGGACCTGATAGGAATGACCAATGACAGTAAAGAGAGAGAGAGAAATCTCTTAGAGCTCTAAGCCCATCATATCTAGGTTGAAATCAAAGGACTTCCTAACCACCATTCAGCCTCCAGTTATCAGATGCTATCATGACTTCTATTCTGACTTCCCTGGGCAGACAACCACACCAATGTGTCCCAAAGTCTCACCTCTCCAGAGCCCTACCCCACTAGGTGAAGACAGAAACAGGCTGGCGGGAGGATCCACCTGCCAACAACCACGTCCAGTGGAGAAGCAATTACAGAAGTCAAAACTCCCACTTTCTGTACTTCAAAAAGAATTTTGTTCCATACTCCCAAAGGGATAAACAATAGTGAATTTTCCAATGGAGGGGATGGGATGCAGAATTATGGTGGTAAGAACTCTGTGGAGTGATACCCATTATCCTACAGTCTTGTTAATCATTACTAAATCACTAATAAAAATGTGTTTTAAAAATCTTATAAATGTGATACTGGGGTGGGGCAGGCAGTGGCACACCTGTTTAAGCACACATAGTACTAAGCACAAGTACTTGCTTAAGAATCCTGGTTCAAGATGCTGGCTCCCCACCTGCAGGGGGTATGCTTCATAAGCAGTGAAGCAGGTCTGCAGATGTCAATTTTCCCCTGCTCTCTCAATTTATTCCTGTCCTGTTCAATAAAAATGAAAAAAAAATGAAGGTCGACAGGCAGGTTAAGTTCACATGGTCAAGTACACATAGTGCAAAGCCCAAGGACCAGTGTAAGGATCCTGGTGCAAGTCCCCAGTTCCCTACCTGCAGGAGGGTTGCTTCACAAGCGCTGAAGCAGGTCTGTGGGTGTCTTTCTCTCCCTTCTCTGCCTTCCCCTCCTTTTGATTTCTCTCTTATCCTGCAACAACAGCAATAATAATAGTAACAACAACAGTAACAACAAGGGTAACAAAATGTGGAAAAAATGCCTCCTGGAAAGGTGAATTGCCTCCTGGAAAGGTGCAGGCACTTAGCCACAAAGATAACCCTGGAGGCAAAAAAAGAGAGAGAGAAATAAATAAGTAAGAAAGGAAGAAAGGGCTGGCCTGAGCAGTGGATTCATAGTGCCATGTGCAAATTCAGTGATAATTCTGGAGGCAGAAAAAGAAAAAAGAAAAAAAGAAAGAAAGGGAAAAAGAAAAAAGTGATACTGCCTCTCTGGAAAGAGGAACTGTGAAACTTCTTTCAAGGATCATCTGACAATTTTCTCCAATGCCATTTGTCTTTTTGAAACAAAGCTCTAATTCAGAATTAGCCCGTTCACTTGGCCTTTATTTAATTTAGGTGTCTTCATTCTCTAAGGAGCCAGACATTTCTACAAAGAGTTGAACATCCTATTTGGAAAGTGGTTGGCAGAAGGCAGCTCTCCCTCTAGAGTTTGGAGTATAAGGGTCTGTCACTGTCAAATTTAATTGCTCTCAATGTTTTCCACAATTGATGGAGTTGAAACCAACAAGTCCATAACATATCTCATCATACTGCTTTCTCACTATGGGGCTGATAGGTGCACCTGCCCATGTCTAACCAAGGTCACTTACATTTGTTTTGTGTCTCTCCTGCTCTTCCAGAGCTCAGTTACCTTCTGCCCTTCCCTAAGTATGGGTTTATTTATATGAAAAATGTATTCATTACTAAATTTGTGATGGAGCAAAATGACTGATTGTAAACATAATGTAGGCAAAAGTAAATAAATAAATGATCACCTCAGTATGTGAAAAGCAAGAAGGGCATAGATTCAAATTACAAATGGGAATGACTTTAAGCTAACTATCAGCCAGAAGTCAGGTATCAACTTCAGTGCAGTAATCTCTCACAGAGATGTGGTTAGGGGACACCCACAGGGATATAATTCAACTTTGGTGGCTGCAGGAATCAAGTGTCATAAAATTATAGCCTTGCAGGCTCAAAAAAATAAAATTATGAAAAATGAAATGAGTGATCACTACAAAGTTCATCCTGATGCTATGCTGACTCAGACATAGGGACTCCTTTAATAAGGAATTTTATTTCATCTTTGTAAGTTCATGAGCAATATTTCCATTTTGTAAATGAAAATTTAAAAAAACGATCTTTAAACATGAATTGAATTGCCACATTTGAGTGAGAAAAAAAAATAAATAAACAGCTTCCAGAAGGGATTCTGTATTTAGCGTGGCAAAGTTCCTTTTCTCTCTGTCTGGGATTGCTTTATTATTGTGCATACTTATGGGTATAAAACTCCAGTTAGAGATTATGATGCAACAGAAGCAGGGGCACAATTCCATACAGTTGCCATCACCAGAATTCTGTGTCCCATCTCCTCCATTAGAAGCTTCCCTATTGTTTATCCCTCTAGTAGTGTGGACCAAAATTATTTTTGGAGTGCAGAATGTGGGAGTTCTGGCTTCTGTAATGGCCTATCCATTGGACATGGGCATTGGCAGGTGGACACATACCCCAGCCTATCTCTGTCTTTCCCTAGTGTGATAGGGCTCTGGAAAGGATAGGTTCCATGACACACCGGTGAGGTCTGAGGCCCAGAGAAGTCAAGATGGAATCATAATAGCATCTGCAACTTGGTGGCTGAAAGATGGTAAGATATAAAGCAGGACAAATTGTTTAATAAATCTCAAAGTTAGGAATAGAGCAGATGAAACTAGGGTTTTTTGTATCAGAAGAAACAAAGAAGACTATTTTAAGTATGTTCCAAGGGACCTATGACTTGAATAATTTTTGTTTGTCATGTTTGGAAGCTACTCTCTTCCCTGATCCAGCTCTCTAGTCTCAACTCTGACATCATCTTCCCAGACAATACTTTAAGCCCACCTGCATGTTAGCTACAAATCTCAAGAAAAAAAAATACTAAAGCCAAATCTATATGTTCAGCAAAATTTCCCAAAGGTATTTTCCAATTAGAACTAAGTTCTTCATCATGGCTTTTTGGTAGAGCTACAAACTCGACATCATCTACCTTAGAGTAAATAATTGTAAATGTCTTTATTTCCTGCGTTAAGTCATAGGTATCATCATAGATACACAATTTTTCTGGGGCTGGGTGGTGACACAACTGGTTGAGCACATATGTTACTGTGCGTAAAGACCTGGGTTTGAGACCCCGGTCCTTACATGCATGGGAAAGCTTTGCCAGTGATGAAGTAAGGCTACAGGTGTCTTTCTGTCTCTCTCCCTCTCTAATTCCCCCTTCCATATCAGCTTCTGACAGTCTCTATCCAATAAAAAAAGATAATAAAAAAACTTTAAAAAGAGAGAGAGGTGCAATATTTCCTAATTATGGTCACCAGTGAACATAAATCATATTTCTAAGACTACACAAACAATAAATGAAAATACCATCACATCATAAAATTGAGAGGGAAGAGAAGATAGAGAGGGAGAGAGGCATAGAGACAACTACAGCCCTGCTTCACCACTTGTGAAGCCTCCCCGCCTGCAGGTGGGGACCAAGGCCTTGAACCTGGGCCCTTGAGCACTGTAATGTGTGTGCTTAACCAGGTGCACCACCGCCTGGCCCCCAGTGTTTCCTTTTTATAAATAAAAAATTAAAATAAAAAAAGATCTCCCATTCCATAGGGAGTTTCTCTGTTTTGGTGATTTCAGTTCCTTTTGTGGTATAGAAACTTTTGTTTGATGTTGTCCCATTGGTTTATTTTTGCATTTGTTTTCCTTGCAGTTGGGTTTGAGTTGCCAAAGATGTTTCCAAAGCTTAGATTGAAAATAGTTCTGCCAATGTTTTCCTCTAAATATTTGATGATTTATGGTATAATATGCAGATCTTTAATCCATTTGGAGTTTACTTTTGTGCATGGTGAAATGTGATGGTACAGTTTCTCAGCACCACTTGTTGAGAGGATACTCTTCTTTCACTACTTAAAGTTTTGGGTGCTCTTGTCAAAATTTAGGCATTCAAGGGGGTGGGTTTTGGTGTATCCAGTTAAGTGCACATATCATCAAGTACAAACACCCATCCTCCTACTCTCCACTGCAGAGAATACACTTCACAAGCAAAGTAGGTCTTCGGTGTCCTTCTCTCTCCCTCTTTATCTCCCCCCACTTCTCAATTTCTCTGTCTTGTCAAGTAAAAAATAGGAAGGAAAAAACAGCAAAAATGGCAGCTGGGAGCAGTGGATTTGTCATGCAGGCACTGAGCACCAGTGATAACCCTGGTGGCAAAAAAGAAAAAAAAATAGATGTCCACAGGTGTGGGACAACTCCATTAAAAATGGGGAGAGAACATAAACAAACTCTTCACCAAAGAAGGGCTCCAGAGGGCTAACAAACATGAAAAAGAATGCTTAAAATCACTGATTGGGAGTCGGGCTGTAGAGCAGAGGGTTAAGCGCAGGTGGCACAAAGCACAAGGACAGGCATAAGGATCCTGGTTCAAATCCCGGCTCCCCACCTGCAGGGGAGTTGCTTCACAGGCGGTGAAGCAGGTCTGCAGGTGTCTATCTTTCCCTCCTCCTCTCTGTCTTCCCCTCCTCTCTCCATTTCTCTCTGTCCTATCCAACAACGATGACAACAATAATAGCTACAACAATAAAACAACAAGGGCAACAAAAGGGAATAAATAAATAAAATAAATATAAAAAATTTTTTAAAAATCTTTAAAAAAAAATCACTGATTATCAGAGAAAATCAAAGACAGCAAGGAGGTATCACCTGTGAGAAGATCATACATTAGAAAAGATTGTTGGTGGGAGTCGGGCTGTAGTGCAGCGGGTTAAGCGCAGGTGGCGCTAAGCTCAAGGACCGGCGTCAGGACCCGGTTCGAGCCCCGGCTCCCCACCTGCAGGCAGGTCCCTTCACAGGCGTTGAAGCAGGTCTGCAGGTGTCTGTCTTTCTCTTCCCATCTCTGTCTTCCCCTCCTCTCTCCATTTCTCTCTGTCCTATCCAACAACAACGACATCAATAATAACTACAACAATAAAACAACAAGGGCAACAAAAGGGAATAAAAAAAAAACTTAAAAAAAAAAAAGATTGTTGGTGGGGATATAGGTGTAAAAGAGCCCTACACTGCTGGTGAGAGTGCAAATTGGTCCAACCACTATGACAAACAATCTGAAGACTGCTCAGAACACTAGAAATGGACCTACCCTATGAATGAATGGACAATTCCACTCCTGATGATGAATCCAAAGGAAACAAGGACATTTATGTATACCTATTCTCATAGTAGCATAATTTTCAATAGCCTAAACTTGGAAGCAACACAGATGTCCAAACACAGACAACTGGCTAAGCAACTTGTGGTGTATTAATACAAACTGGAATATTGTTCAGCTATTAAGAATAATGAAGCCACCTCTTTTGCCTTATCTTGGTTGGAAATTGCATAAATCATGTAAAATGGGAGAAGCCAAAAGGAGAAAGACTAATACTGGATTACCCCACATATATGTAGAACTTAAGAAACAAGGACAGAAAGGGAAAACATAAGGTGAAGTATGAACTAAGTGTACCCATGTGTCAACATCTATACTGTATATCACCATTTCCCCAGTAAAATGAGTTTCCCATAATGACCCTGGCTCCATGCTCCCAGAATGATAAAGAATAGGAAAGCTTTCAAGGGATGGGATGGATGCAGAACTCTGGAGATGGGAATTGTATGAAATTGTACCCCTCTTATCCTGTGGTCTTGTTGGTATTTTTAATTTTATAAATAAATTAAGAAAAAAAACAAATAACAAAAAAGTGAATAGTAAAATAATAATAATAAATAGAGAACCTGCAGAGAAAAATGATAGTGATATCTTATCAGGGCACATTCTTTTTTTTAATTTATTTTTTATTTAAGAAAGGATAGATTAATAAAACCATAGGGTAGGAGGGGTACAACACCACACAATTCCCACCACCCAATCTCCATATCCCATCCCCTCCCCTGATAGCTTTCCCATTCCTATGCCTCTGGGAGCATGGACCCAGGGTCATTGTGGGTTGCAGAAGGTGGAAGGTCTGGCTTCTGTAATTGCTTCCCCACTGAACATGGACGTTGACTGGTCAGTCCATATTCCCAGTCTGCCTCTCTCCTTCCCTAGTAGGGTGGGTCTCTGGGGAAGCAGAGCTCCAGGACACATTGGTGGGGTTTTCAGTCCAGGGAAGCCTGGCTGGCATCCTGATGGCATCTGGACCCTGGTGGCTGAAAAGAGAGTTAACATACAAAGCCAAATAAATTGTTGAGCAATCATGGACCCAAAGGTTGGAATAGTGGAGAGGAAGTGTTAGGGGGGTACTCATTGCACACTCTAGTGTACTTCTGCTTTCAGGTATATATTTTGCACTAGTTTATGGATACTTGTGAACATATGCTCTATCTCACAGAACCTGGTCTATATCTAGGTTTTGGGACTTTGTTAGAAAGTGAACCACCTGGAATGGAATTAGAGAATACTATGAAAGGAAAGATCTCACCCGAGTAATGAAGCTGAAGGGTTGTCATTCCACACGTGAAGTCTCTGGACACAGTCTGAGCTGAAGCATGTTGAGGAGGCTCTCTTCAATAAATGGTGCTGGGAAAAATGGTTGAGCCATGCAGAAGAATGAAATTGAACCTCTTTATCTCACCAGAAACAAAAATCAACTCCAAATGGATCAAAGACCTGGATGTTAGATCAGAAACAATCAGATACCTAGAGGAAAACATTGGTAAAACACTTTCCCACCTACACCTCAACGACATTTTTGATGAAATAAACCCAGTTGCAAGAAAGACTAAAGCAGAAACAAACCAATGGGACTACATCAAATTGAAAAGCATCTCCAAAGAAACTACTAAACAAACAAAGAGACCCCTCACAGAATGGGAGAAGATCTTCACATGCCATACATCAGACAAGAAACTAATCACCAAAATATATGAAGAGCTCAGCAAACTTAGCACCAAAAAAGTAAATAACCCCATCCAAAAATGGGCAGAGGATATGAACAAAACATTCACTACAGAGGAGATCCAAAAGGCTAACAAGCATGTGAAAAACTGCTCTAGGTCACGGATTGTCAGAGAAATGCAAATTAAGACAACATTGAGATACCACCTCACTCCTGTAAGAATGGCGTACATCAAAAAGGACAGCACAACAAATGCTGGAGAGGCTGTGAAGACAGAGGAACCCATTTGAATTGCTGGTGGGAATGTAAATTGGTCCAGCCTCTGTGGAGAGCAGTCTGGAAAACTCTCAGAAGGCTAGACATGGACCTTCCATATGATCCAGTAATTCCTCTCCTGGGGTTATACTCCAAGGATTCCATAACCCAACCAAAAAGAGGTGTGTACTCCTATGTTCATAGCAGCACAATTCATAATAGCTAAAACCTGGAAGCAACCCAGGTGCCCAGCAACAGATGAGAAGTGTAGTATTCCATTGCGTATATATACCAAGCTGTGGTATATATACGCAATGGAATACTATACAGCTATCAAGAACAATGAACCCACCTTCTCTGACCCATCTTGGACAGAGCTAGAAAGAATTATGTTAAGTGAGCTAAGTCAGAAAGATAAAGATGAGTATGCAATGATCCCACTCATCAACAGAATTTGAGTAATAAGATCTGAAAGGGAAACTAAAAGCAGGACCTGACCAAATTGTAAGTAGGGCACCAAAGTAAAAACCCTGTGGTGAGGGGTAGACATGCAGCTTCCTGATCCAGTGGAGGGTGGGGGTGGGTGGATGGGATGGGACACAGTCTTTTGGTGGTTGGAATGGTGTTTATGTACACTCCTAGTAAAGTGTAGTCATATAAATCACTAGTTAATTAATATGAGAGGGGGAAAATTAATTGTATGTCTCGAAGTTTTTAAAACACAGACTGAGTCTTTTTAATATACAGGCTGTGTATTTGATATGTGGACTCTCTCAAAAGCCTAGACCAAGTAGATCAGAAGCAACCAATGGCACAGCTATATGCAAGATACTGGGTACTATACAGCAAACCCTAACAAAAGGACTTTTCAAAATTAATCCAATTACCAAATAATGTGATGAAAACATTAACTATCCATTGACTTTTTGAACCTTAAGATAGCAGGAACCTCACATCTCCACTATAGAGTCTATATTGCCCCTAGTCCTAGAACCTTAGGATAGGGCCCACTTTCCTGCATGCCTCTCCCAATCCATATCAAATAATATTGCATCAGGGCACATTCTGTAGGTAAATAAGTGCTCAGCTCTGCAGTGCTCACTGGCCAGCCCAACCTGACCCAGGGTCTGCAGTACTAATATCAGATCTCTATTTTGGTCCAGTCAAAGGACAAATAATGGAGTAATAATATTATTCCCATGTTAGAGTTTTCACTCCCTATAAAGTACAAACTTTGGGATAGGTTTTTTCTTTTCTTAACTCATAGCCCACATCAATTTTATGAAGTTAAGGAGTGCAAAATTGCAGGAAGTATTATCTGATTACTCTTAGTTTCCTGCATTTTTAGCTTAAGTGCCTCCAGTTTTGTGTTTGTGTATTGTTGCCTTAGATAGGAAATGATAGCATACAAGATTTATAGTATTAGATATTAAATAAAGTTGAAAATACATGACTGTTGAGATCAGAAATGACAGGAAGTACCCAGGGGAACACAGACACTGCTGCACCATTTCCGAACACGTTTCCGTGAGACACCTATGTGCCTAAGGGAAGGAAATTGCTGCCCAGGAAACAGGAGTGGTAACAGGTGTGGGTGTGGCTTAGAAGAGGTGAGGATGGGGCTGGGATGTTTATCAGCTACACCTGTGGTCATGACTTGATCTCTCTGCCTATGAAAGCATGTGAACATGTGAGGTGGAGATACCTTTCTCTGCCTTTCCCTCTCTCTCTCTTTCTCCTCTCTCTTGGCCTAACATGAATGTTCTCAATTTTCCTTAATAAAGTTAAAATTCTTGAAAATCATGTGTTCTCCACAATTCTTTGTTGGGACATGTGATGAACCTTTAAACATGTGGAGAACAAACTCTGCTGTAATTACCCCAATACCTGACTTTCGGAGCAGAGATGAATAGTTAGCATTTTTTTTTATTGTAGGTGCAGAAAAGACAGCACCATGTTTCAGTGTCTTCATTTATAGGGTTATGATGAAAATTATATAGAATATATGTAAAATAAGTTAACATATTGCCTAAAATAGAGTAACTGCTAAACTAATAATGACTAAGATTTTTTATATTTGTTGTTAAATACAATTTTTGTTGGATAATGATCATTAGCTTCTACTATGTCCCTACTATATATTTGATATCTGCATCTCAAAATGTTTCAGTGACTACAATCACCACTTAAATTCAATATGCTTTATAACCTGGGACATATATAGTCATTTTGGTCTAGATTCCCTCAATGAAACAGATGCAAAAAGTAGTTTAAAATCTTACCATTTGAAAGACATGGAAAAGCATCAGCTGGTATCACTGGCAGGTCAAGAGTCTGACTCAAATGTCTGTTTATCTAAACTCTCTAGTTTTATGTGGAGGGACTAGTAACCAAAGTATGCACATTTAAATAGATTACAGCATAAAGCATTCATGACTCAATGCAAAATGCTCAATGCAAAATGCTGATGTCAGAGTCTCAAAGCATTCTCTAAAAGTCAAAAAAAATTTTTTTATCCTCATACTTCCCCAGGGAGCACTGATACGCTGATTACATTTAGGTCTATTCAAGCCAGTGGACAGGGTTGAAAGCTTTCATTTTATTTATTTATTTTTTTCCTGGATGGTTCAAAGCACTAATTAGAAAAAAAAATTAGCCACTGTCAGGGGAATAGATGATCATTTTCACAGAACACTTCTTTTAAGTGTATTTGAATTGCAAATGTCAAAAAACCTTAAAGAAAACAAAAACTAAATAAATTTTAAGAAGTGTGAATGTTCTTAAAAGCAGCAGTAATTCATTATCAAGTAATTAGCCTTGCAATCACTTAGCATCACTCACTTCAGAATATTTTGGTCAATATCGAAAGTGTAATTATGGTGAAAGTGGAAAAAAACATATAAGACTCAAATGTTAACCATTTACAAACAATTTGTCTTTAATGGCAGACTGGAGAGTCTCTAATTACATTCAGCATTTCAAGATATGCTGTTTGTCCAACAGCACTCCATGTGACTATCTGCAAAGTGCAGCCCTGGGCTTTTTAAGGGAAACCACTATTTTGAGCTCCAGATAATGAACTTTTCCACTGCTCCTTTCTTATTGCTCTACTGAAAGCCTTTTGAAGTTTTTATTACCAATGGGTATTTGTCAAGGCCAGAAAACAATGCAGAGGACCAGTCCTTCCTTCCCTCTTGATATTATTCCTTTAATTCCTTGAGGAGACTAATGACCCTGACAGTGGGCAAGGGGCAGATTCAGGGGCTGCACTAAGCAGTTTCTTGAAAGCTGGGGCAAAGGAAATAGAAATATAGGTTCTTGGATGGTAGTGCAGCGGGTTAAATGCAGGTGGCACAAAGCACAAGGACAGGCATAAGGATCCCGGTTCGAGCCCATAGCTCTCCACCTGCAGGGGAGTCACTTCACAGGTGGTGAAGCAGGACTGCAGGTGTCTATTTTTCTCTACCCCTTTCTGTCTTTCCCTCCTTTCTCCATTTCTCTCTGTCCTATCCAGCAACAATGGTATCAATAACAACAACAATAAAAAAAAAGAGAAATATAGGTTCTTTTCAACAAAGGCCAGCTACCCACAGGCCAGGGGAAGTGATCCAAGACAAAAGAAATCTATCTATCTATGTTCGTAGCAGCACAATTCATAATAGCTAAAACCTGGAAGGAGTCCAGGTGCTCAACAACAGATGAGTGTCTGAGAAAGTTGTGGTATATATACACAATGGAATACTATGCAGATATTAAGAACAATGAACCCACCTTATCTGACCCATCTTGGAAGGAGCTAGAAGGAATTATGTTAAGAGAACTAAGTCAGAAAGACAAAGATGAGTATGGGATGATCCCACCCATCAACAGAAGTTGAGAAAGAACATAAAGGGAAACTAAAACAATCTGATTAAATCGAGAGTAGGGCACCAAAGTAAAAACCCTGTGGTGACGGGGAGGGTGGACATTCGGCTTCCCCAGCTGTGGGTGGTGCGGGTGGGGGTGGGTGGGTGGGATGGGACACAGTCTTTTGGTGGTGGGAACGGTGTTTATGTACACTCCTATTAAAGTGTAGTCATATAAACCACTATTCAATTAATATGAGGGGAAAAATTGATCATATGTCTAGAACTTTTTAAAACACAAACTGAGTGTTTTTAATACATAGGCTGAGTCTTTGATATGTTGACTCTCTCAAAAGCCTAGATCAGGGAGAAAAGAAGCAACTGGTGGCACAGCTATATACAAGATGCTGGGTATTATACCCCAAACCCTAACAAAGGGACTTTTCAAAGTTAACCCAATCACCAGATAATGTGATGATAACAATAACTATCCATTGTCTGCTTGAACCCTAAGACAGCAGGAACATCACATTTCCACTATAGAGCCTGTATTTCCCCAGTCCTAGAACCTTAGGGTGGGGCCCACTTTCCTGCATGCTTCTCTCAATTCATATCAAATAATATTGCATCCGCGGATCGCAACCTAATCAACGCGACGAGTGCCACCTCAACGTGCTTCAATTCAGACTGTGTCCAGAGACCTCAGATGTAGAATGACAACCCTTCAGCTTCATTACTTGGGTGAGACCTTTCCTTTCATAGTATTCTCTAATTCCATTCTAGGTGTTCCACTCCCCAATAAAGTCCCCAAACCTAGATATAGACCAAGTCTCCTGAGATAGAGCACATGTCTTATTATCTTTTATACTGGATCCCATAGATGCTATAAATTGCAACTTAAAATGTATCATTGTTACTGGGGGACTCCAGAGACCCTAGGTTCTTTTGGTTCTTACCTCAGGTCAGTGAAGATTCCATGTTGCAGGGCAAGCAGGGTGGTAACTGGAAGAAGAAACATTTATTAAAGTGAAAGTACACCTGAAGAGAGACAGAAAGATAGAGGGCAAGGGAGTAAAGAAAGAAGGATACAGACATGATCTGGGAGAAAGATCAAATATTTCAAGGTTAATAGTTCCAACAACATTAAACTAGGCAGGGCAGACATTCAAACTTCTTTCAATCACCCCATCTCCCATTCCTGAAACATACACTTTCAAGTAATGAAGAGAAAGGGGCTGGACAGAGAGAGGGGTGCACACACATCATCATGCTCAAGAACCTGAGTTCAAGCCCCCAATCCACAGCTTCATGACTGGTGAAAATAGAGCAGCAGGTGTTTCCCTCTCTAACCCTCTCTCCCCTCTATATTTCTGTTTGTTCTTAAAAAAAAATAAAATGTTGCAGATGAGTTTTATAAATAAAAATTTTAAAAAATGTTTTTAAAAGGGAGGAAATATGCTCCCTGAGAGACAGAGCCCCACTGATAATCTTGGTGCAGAAAAAAAAAAGGAGAGAAACACCGAAAAAATAGAATATATGCCCCTACGTCCCACACCAAGGGGAAAGGCACACTTTCTTAAAAGGCACAGCTAGAACAAGAGAATGAGATGTAGACCTCCAGGGGTGTTGTGTCCATGATGGGTCAATTCATAGTTGAATAGGCCTTTGTGACTCATTCAGGTGAATGTGGGCAGTCACAGGTCCCAGAGCTAGCGGTCCATACAAGGTCAGCCAGGCGTCTGCCATGTTGTCTCCTAGCTCAGTCCTACCACTGATCTGTTACATGGTGTTCATCACTTGGCTGCTCTGTAAAATTTCACTGACTTTCCACCTACCCAAATGTTAACCTGTTTAGTTCTAACTAATTCTACCTAAGGTCATCATTTATATGTTTCTAGACAATTCTTTCCCAATTTTGAGACTTGTAGAAAGAATAGGAATCACATTCTGTCAGTTACTATCACCTAAACATATTTTCTTTTATCTTGATGTTGGTTCATTTCAAGTAAAAGGATCACCTAAATGCCTGTTTGTGAAAACACTAGTATCATGTAATAATCTAAAGAGTAGAGACAGTCCTTAAATGTCACCTTTACTTTTTATTCTCTTGCTTAAACTGATATCTTCACTAAAATAGTTTAAAGGCACTGTTAAGTACCTAGAACTGTCCAACCATGCCACCATAAACTGAGTTTCTCCTGAGAATATATTCTAAAGTATCAAACACACTCAAACAAAAAAAAATCTGTGTACTTATTTTCATAGCAGCATAATAAAAGCCTGGAATCAACCAAGGTGTCCAACAACAGATGAACAGCTGAGTAAGTTGTGGTCTATGTACACAATGGAATACTACTCAACTATTAAGAATGATGAAGTTCCCTTCTTCACCTCATCTTGGATGCATCTTGAAGGAGCCATGTTAAGTGAGATAAGCCAGAAAGAGGAGAATGTATATAAGATAATCTCCTTCATGAACAGAAGTTGATTAATACAAACAGAAGGGGAAACACAAAGATGATCTTGGGCTGGGTTTGGTGTATTACACCAAAGGGAAGAACTCCAGGAGAGTTGGGGGTACTTTCAGGTCCTGGTTAATAATAGCAGATAAGGAAATAGGCTTGGAGTAAAAGTGTCTTTCAGACAGATTCAAAGGAGGTCTCAAAACTTTACATCAGGCTCAACCTGACGCTGTTGACTGGCTACGGAAGAAGGGCAAACGCTAGAAGAAGAAGAAGACAGAGAAACATATTTACACACCATACTTCAGACAAGAGGCTGTCATCAAACATCTATAAAGAAATCATACAGCTCAACAAAAAGAAAAAAGAAAAACCCAATAAAATGTGGGCAGAAGATATGGACAGTTCTCCAAAGAAGAGATATGCGTGCCCTACAAACATATGCAGAAATCCTCTAGTTCACTCTTCACCAAAGAAATGCAAATTAAAACCACATTGAAATACCACCTCACACCTATAAGAATAGGAGAAACAGGAGGTGATAAATGTTGGAAAGGGTGTGGCTAGAAAGGAACTCTATTACACTGCTGAATGCAAATTGGTACAATCACTATGGAGAACAGTATGGAGAATCCTTAAGCAAATACAGATGGAAATACCTTATGATCCAGAAATTCCACTCCTAGGCATTTACCCAAAGAGATAATAACACTAATTTGAAGACATACATACACTCATTTTCATAGATGTGTTATCCACAATAGCCAAAATTTTAAAGCAACCAGAATGCTCTTTGACAGATGACTGGATTAAAAAGTTATGGGACATATACTCAGCAATTTTTTAAAAAGATGATTTTACAGCCTTTGGGATAAAATGGATGGAATTCAAGAATGTTATGCTTAGTGAAGCAAGGAAAGAGGTAAAGGAAAGCCACAGGTCGGTTTCAGTCATATGTGAAATTTGAACACACATACTTAAACAACCAGACATAACAACCCATATTTAGATTATACAATTGTAGTGGCTATCTAGGAGATAGGGGGAAGGGCACAGACTTTCAGTGGCTGGAAAGGTGTGAAATTTTAATCCTATTGATCTATATTCTCATAAATCACTATTAATATGACATGCCAGGGGAGAATATATTTAATATCTCAACTTCTCTATCTCCCTGGACCATAGCTCAAAGCACAAAATAGTTGCTTTAGCTTAAACATTTAATATCTTCACTCTGCAAGATGATCAAACTCTGATAATGGGATTAAATTGTTCAAGGAGCTCTAAAAAGGTATAGGCAAATATAGCTCTGTAAACATCTAAATAAACAACTTTAGGTCACACAGATCAAAACCATTTGGCCCTGTAAGTACCTAAAATACAAAAAAGTTAAGACACAACTAAAAGGGTTCAAAGCATAGTGAAAAAACTTAGAATATCAATAATTTATTATTATTATTATTATTATTATTATAACCAGGTTAATTGGGGAGTTTGTTTTCTGTTAATCTAACCTGGTTATAATAATTATTGATATTCTAAGTTCTCTCTTTTTAATTTGTTAAAATACTTATTCCCTTTTGTATTGCTTGTTGTTCTTTTTTATTGTTGTAGTTGTTGTTATTGATGTCGTCATTGGATAGGACAAAGAAATGGAGAGAGGAGGGGAAGACAGAGGGGGAGAGAAAGATAGACACCTGCAGACCTGCTTCACCTCCTGAGAAGCGACTCCCCTGCGGGTGGGGAGCTGGGGCCTCAAACCACGATCCTTTCACCAGTCCTTGAGCTTCATGCCACGTGAGTTTAACCTGCAGCACTACCGCTTGACTCCCAAGTTCTCTCTTAAATTACAAGAAATCCCTTGCATTTTCTTTAAGATCCTCCTCTAAGACTATGACCATATTTCTTGATATTTCTTCTCTATGATTCCTTACTGATATACCACCTCTGTTGACTTCAACCAAATCACTACTGGCGTTGCTACCCCACATTATGCTGCTACTGAATTCTTACTGTGGACTGTAACCTGAGATACTGAGGCTCAGAAATCAACCTTGCAATTCTTCAAATCTTGTGAGATCTTTCCTAACACATAGGACCACCTACATCCATGTTAGATGGCACAATAGGTAACAGATACCAGATATAGGTAACAGATAACAGATACAGGCTAGGGTTTAGAGTACTGGGTACGGTGGATACAGGTGTACATAAGCAAAGGGCAACTATATAACTCAAAGTGCTCCATAAGAGCTGAAGCACCTAAAGAAGGCATCACAAAGTCTCTAATTGTTTGAACTTAGACCAAATTAGTTGGACAGCCTAATAGAAAGGCCCAAAGAAGACGGATTTCAAAAAGGCAGCCTGCAATGTTCCTAGCTGTGACCATGAGCTACGAGCTCAAACCAATAGGGACTGGACTTAGAGGTTACACAAGCAATATAAATATATATGGGTTCTGGGTCAGGTGGATGGAGGTAAATAGTTCATTTTATTAACAGATTTATTTTTTAAAAATGGGAGCTATTCTCTGCCCTAATCCAACTTTCTAGCACCTTTCTCTACTCTGACATCATTCTCTCAGACAATATTCTTATCCAGCTTCAGGCTAGCTATCAAGCTCCAGCAAAACTACCATAGTTGTGTGCCCCTAGGAACATTCCTACAATGGACTTCCTAGCTTTCTTCTACCCTAAGATCCCTAATCTCATCTGTTTTATTCCCACTTTTTGGTTCCTGCTCATTAACCATTTTATCTCAACTTTTGTCCTACTACTCTCCAGATACTAAGTTACAGATGCTACCATGATTGCATCCTAACTTCTCTGGACAGATGACCTCACCAAATTGTCCTGGAACCTTGCCTCTCCAGAGATATGGCACACTAGGGAAAGATAGAAACAGGCTGGGGATATGGATAAATTTTCTAACCCCCACATCCACTGGAGGAGCAATTACAGAAGCCAGGACTCCTACATTCTGCAATCCAAAAAACATCCTGGATCTATACTCCCAGCAGCAGAGAAGTGATAGAAGGAAGAGGATAAGAGGGCTCTGAACTCCAGCTCCATAAGCACACAGAGAGACAAGGAAAAGGAGAGAGACATATGGAGGTAGTAATGTTTTCATGAGTGGCTTAGAGAGGAAGAGAGGATTGGATCAGGAAAAAAAAGGGGGGCAATTATGTCTAAATGTATACAGATAGTTTTAGAGATGATAGTTGGTCTATGTTTACAATCTTAGGGGAACTGTAGTGGATTATAGTGGGGATACTGAAGATTCAGAACTCTGGTGAGGGAATGGTGTCTATTTAAATGCCTGTTGACATGTAATTTTGTAAAATTATATATATATATATATATATATATATGGAAGTGTCTTGCATAAAATTGAGGGGTTTTATAAATATATTTAATGTAAACCATTAGTCCCCCTACATTTCCCCCAAAAAAAACCCTGCAGAAATGTATCCTCTCTTTTATTTGTTTGCATTATATTTATTTATGTATTCAATAGAGACAGCCAGAAGTCAAGAGGAAACGGGGAAAGAGAAAAAAAGACAGACCTGCAGTACTGTTTCACAACTCTCAAAGCTTTCCCCCTGCAAGTGGGGACTGGGAGCTTGAACCTGGGTCTTTGTGCATTTTCACATGTACACTCAACCAAATGTCTCACCTGGGTGTGTCATCCAGCCTAATACTCTCATCAAACTAATGACTGTCCAAAGTTAAGTTGTTGACAATGCCCTGCTATAGAGAAGAATCTTTCTTTGTCTTTTTTTAGCTTATGAGTCTCCTACGTGTTCTTAAAGTATAGCATTATTGAATCCAGTCTCTGTGTCTGTTTCCATTGTTGTTTTTTCTCTGGTCTGTCTCTCTTGTTCTCATCATGACACACATTCACATCAAAGCAAGGACACACTACACTCATTTCAATTAATCATATCTCCAGTGACCTTACTTCTGAGTAGGTCACATTTTGATATAGAACAAGTTAGGACTTTAACATACTGTTTTTGGGTGTGGAACCTATCTTGGATCACAGAGAACTTTCCTGTTACACTTGTAGGTAAAAGGTAAGTAGACTTACTCAGCCTCTAATCATCAAATCTCACTCAGCCTCTAATAATCAAATCTCACTCAGCCTGTAATCATCAGATCCATAGCTTTAAAGGAACATATCTTCATCAATTATTTTTCTAGACTATGGAAGAACAGCAGCTCATGTTTATTGACAACTAGGAGAAGACCCGATAGGGGTGTGCCTGGTTAAGAACACACATATTAACATGTGCAAGGACTTTGAGTCACCACCAGAAGCTTCAGAAGCAATGAGGCAAGTATTACAGGTGCCTCTCTTTCTATCTCCCTCCCCATCCCTTCATCATCTCTCAGTGTCTCTCTGCTTATTAAATAAAGGGGAAGAATGGAAAAGATGGCTGCAAGGAGCTGAGGATTTGTCATACAGGCACGTGTCATGCAGCCCCAGCAATAGCCCTGGTGGCAATAATGTAAAACAAAATAAAAATAAAATGATAAGCTTAGTTCACTGAAGGAAGATTCAGTGCTGTGATTTCATTTCCTCTCTCCCTCTTTCTCTCTTCTGATCTAAAAATGTTGGCTGCAGATCTGAATCACCATTTCTGAAGAGAGAGGAGAAACAATAAAGAAAAAGGCCATATGGTAATTATTGGAGAACAGCAAGCTTTTGTCTTTTCTTATCGGTAGTAAAGAAACAAAGAACCATATGCTAATTGGCTAAAAGGTCCCATATTGGGGCCTGGGTGGTGGTTCAACTGGTAAAGCACAAAAATTGTCAAATATGAGAGCTCAGGTTCAAGTCCCTTGCCCCCAGCTTTAGGGAGAAAGCTTCTCAAGTGGGAGAGCAGTCTCCAAGTGTTTTTCTTTCTCTCTCCCCCTGTCTTCCCATTTCTTGTCCTGTTTCTTTCTATCTCTATCATAAGTTAAAAAATTAAAAAGGAAAAATGACTTCTAGGAGCAGTGAATTCGTCATTCAGACACTGAACCCCAGTGACAATCCTGATGGCAAAAAGGAAAAAAAGAAAAGAAAAAGAAAGAAAAATATACATAAGCCTTCTTTGTAAAAGCCTGACAACAAATTTAAAAATTCAAACATGTTCTAAGCTCAGTTACTTGTGTTTTTGACCCTTTAAGATTCTTCTCTGTCCTAAGTATGGTGAAATACACTTTGAGATTACCCCTGGCCTGTGAACTCAAATCATTATTTCTATTCTCAAATAAATGTTTCCTTGACTATAGGATAGCTTATTTATTTATTTATTTATTTATTTATTTATTTATTTATTTTTAACTAGAGGACTGCTCAGTTCTGGGTTATAATGATGCAGAAGGTTGAACAAAAGACTTTGGAGCCTCAGGGCATCTCTTTGAATAGTCTTTTGCATAATTATGCTCTCTATACTCAGAGATTGATCATTTCTGCATTACTAGTGGACACAATTCCATCCCATATACTCAGGAAATACATCCTTATAGAAACCATCCATACACACACACACAGCACTGCTAATTTAGTCACTGCATACATTTAAGTTCTGAAACTATTCTTACTAGACACACACTAGACTCTGAATAACAAAAATGAATTAGATCCAATTCTTACCTAAGCAGTAATATAGAAACAAAGTGTAGAATGACCTGTTTAATATGATATTAGAGGTTTGATCACAGTACCTTGGGAGAATGGTAAGTGTGATTTATTTAGCCTGTGATACCAGGCTAGCCATTGTCAAGATAATTGTATAACTTTATATTAGTGCGAGTATAATCACTAAGGAGGGAGAAATATTAGAGGAGACAGTCCATATGTAGTCCTTTCAGGATGCTTTTTAATTTCTTCATTGTTTTTATTTATTTATTGGATAGAGACAGCCAGAAATTGAGAGGAAGGAGAAAACAGAGAGAGACTTGAAGCACTCCTTCATCACTTGTGAAGCTTTCCTACTAAAGGTGGGAGCTGGGGGCTCAAACCCCAGTTCTTACACATTGTTACATGTGTGCTCACCCAGATGCACCACCACTTGACCCCTCTTTCAGTACACTTAAGTTGAGCATGTTCTGCGTGCGAAATACAAGAATCTGGTGTTGGCTTTGGATAATTTTGTGCTAGTTTTAGGGAATGCAGATAGTAAATGTTACTGTCTTGATGGATATTAATTTTGGCAAGAAAACAGGAGAGTAAATTCATAATCATAATGAGAAATGATAGGTACTGTGAAGGAACTCTAAAGAAATCAAGATAGGCAATTAGGTTAAACATTACATGAAATGACTTGACAACATAATGAAGACTATAATATAAGGAGATGACACAATTAGACATTTGGCTAAAATGAGAGAAAACAAGCCCTATTGAAGAATGGGGGACACTTCAGACAGTGAGAGCAGCACGGGGCTTTCCTAATACATGTTCCCTTTGAAAGTATTATTTGGGGGCTGGCCCTGGTGCACCAGGTTGAGTGCACACATTATAGTGCACAAATACAGGATAAGTGTTCAAGCCCCTATTCCCTGCCTGCAGGGGGGAAGCTCTTCAGTAGTGGACCAGTGCTGCAGGTCTCTCACTCTCTCCCTCTTTCCCTCTCAATCTCTTTCTTCCCTTCCCCCTCTGTTGTTAATGTTTCGGGGGCGCCAGCAGGCCGGGCTAGCATCGCGGTGGTAGACAGGGACTGACTTGGGGACACATGGCTGGGCTGAGAAGCTGCAGTTTAATCTTTATTCACAAACGGGCAAATCACCACACCATGTGCTTCCCCATGTTTCTTCCTCCTCTGGTGCTGCTGGGACTCTGGGCGTCCTTAGCATATGGGGAGGGAGAAAGTGGGGCACGAAACTAGCAAGGACCAAACCATTTCTCTCACAGGTAGGGGGAAGGGGGCCAAACCAACACGAAGAATACCAACATATTCCCCCTTTTCTTTTTAACTAAATGACCACAGTATCAGGGGTGTGGGGTGAACAGAAACCTATATCGTACAGGCATTTTCAAAAAAAAGAAACTGGCACAAACATGGAGAAACATGTAAGCGAGTAACAAGAACCAGTGTGCTGCCAAGGGAAGGCCTGAGGAGGCCATTTTTTGCCTCTGTGGACAAAACTTTATCAGTTTAAAAAAAAAAAACATTTCCTGCCTCTGAGGGACATACTTGCCTAGACGGGCATTTTCTAGCATGGGGGGAGAGTGAGGCCTAGAGTCCCAAGGCATGGCTACAGTCAGTCTTTGAGAAACCCAGAAGCATAAAAGAAGCTGCTAGTTTTGTGCAAAGTGTCCGAGGTGTACCAGTGAGTCCGACAGAAGTCCAAAGTAGATGTCCACCGAAGGATTGCCAGGGGGTGAATTGTTGTATGTCTGTCTCGATGGGGAATGTCAGCCATCAGAATTCTGCTTTTCTGTAGAGAACTTGACAGCTGCAATTTACTTACTATGAAACAAACTTGTAGCAGGTTAGAAGTTTATCACAACTGATAACTCTATTACAATTAGAAGTCTTTTTTAGAATGATTTTAAGGTTGTTTAAAGTTTAAACAATAGAATGTGAAAAGGTACACATAAGAATCAAGGAAAGAAAACCTCGGGCATGAGAATCATTAGCATAGCCATTGTGTAATCTACCATTTCTAATAGAGAAGGTAATCGAGAGTTTTACATGTCAACAAGTCTATTTACCCTTTTGTTACACCCATTCAAGATGGAGACACACCCTAGGTGTGTGCAGGTTTTGTTTAGACCAACTTGGTTAAAATATATTGATTTTTAACTAATGTTTTACCTCAAACTTTAAATGTAAGTTAATTTTATCTTTATGAGAATTACATTGAAAACCTTTTTCATTTAACTTTGCCTGGTAAGAATTTAGCCTTAAAGTTACGTTTTTAACCTTAAAGTTACTGTTTACCAAACTTTAAACACACACATAAACATGGTCTTTAATACACAAGGAGAGAAACCTTTGTTGCGAAGACATGTCATTTTAACACAAATTTAGATCTGTACTATCTTAGTTGTTGTTGGGGAGTCACCATCAGGAGGTGGCTTCCCACGCAGCTCCATTCCCACATGGCTCCACTTCTAGGAATTGTACGTTGCGATCTCTGGATGAATCTCTGCCTGTTCTAGCTTGTCTGCCTTCAGACCCAAGCTGGAAATCTTGGCCAGGGGGCCCAGTTTCGGCAGGGAACCCGCGGTCTCCGGGTGGTCTGGGATCTGTCCAGACTTCATAGCAGGAGGGCGGGCGGGCCAGCCGTGCAGAAGGCGCAGGCCGAGGTGCCCCAGGGGTGGTGGCCAGGATAGGCCGCCGCAGCTCTGCCCCATGGCCCTGCCATGTCTGCTGCCCTGCTTCCGGCGGCCGAGCAGCGTGGAGGGAGCCGGCACCCAATGCCCCGCACCATGCCGCGGAAAGCCGGCTCATGCAGGCTGGCGTTGGGCTCCTGCGAGCTGGCGTTGGGCAGAAACCACAGAGTGGTCCAGAGATAAATGTTCCAGAAACAGCAAAACAGTCACGTGAAGAAAGGGCAGAGGCCTTTGGAGATCTCTTCACAAGCAGAAGAGAAGGCCATAGTACATAGGTAGCCAAATTGTCTTCACTTATCTGAGAGATGCGTAGGTCAGGTTCACATGGGCGCCATTTGTTGTTAATGTTCAGAGGCTCCAATAGGCCAGGCTAGTGTCATGGTGGTAGACAGAGACTGACCTGGGGACACACGGCTGGGCTGAGAAGCTGCAGTTTAATCTTTATTTACGAACAGGCAAATCACCACACCATGTGCTTCCCCCATCATTCTTTCTCCGCTGCTGCTGGGATTCTGCACGTCCTTAGCATACGGGGCGGGGAGAAAGAGGGGCACAAAACTAGCAAGGACCAAACCATTTCTCTCAGAGGTAGGGGGAAGGGGGCCAAACCAACACAAAGACTTCTATTTATTACTATCTAAAGTAAACATATAAACAAATAATTTTTAAAAGTTTTATTTGGACTTATTGAATCACTATCCATAAACAAGACATGCAGGGTCTAAGACAAGTAAAATAATAAAAGAGAAGATAAAGTGTCTATCTTTTATTTTTCCTCCAGGGTTATTCCTGAAGTTGGTGCCCACACTACAAATCCACTGCTCCTAGAGGCCTCCCCCCCACACACACACATTTTATTGGATAGGACAAATTGAGACGGAAGGGGAGATATAGAGGGAGAGAAAAAGACACCTGCAGACCTGTTTCTTCACTTGTAAGACATCCCCCTCTGCAGTTGGGAAACTGAGGGGTTCAAGCCAGGATCATTTCACAGGTCCTTGCATTTAGTACTATGTACCCTTAACCAGGTGCACTGCCCAGCCCCTCACCTATCTTGTTTCTTAAGTTCTCCACCTATGAGTGAGATAATTTTATATTCATTCTCATCTTTTTGACTTATCTCACTTAAATGATCCCTTCAAATCCCATCTAACATGAGGTGATGTTAGGCAAATGATGTCACAATGACATAGTATTCAGTTGATACAAATGATGAAACCATCTATTCCCTTTAATGCAGGCACAATCTCTGGTACAGCCTGGGCTTTATCTAGTCTTTCTTTCCATCTGCTTATATCAGGTTACTCTATGTACTGCCCCCACTTTAGCATCAGTGAGTGTTACTCACCGCTAGTGGCCACCCCTTCCTGTCAGCCAGGGTCAATGTAAGGTCAGTACACAAGGCACTTCACCCTTTGGCATCACTGACTCACTGTGGCTCTGCTTTGTATTCCCCTAACATAAAGTGATGGGAGGTGATATCTCATTGTAGTTTTCATCTGCATTTCCTAATAGAAACTCTTTGTGAAGATTTGCCTATGTTCCTATTTCTCACTTGCATCTTAAAGAAGCATCTTTGCAATTTCTTGCCCTATTTTTTCTTATAATCAGGATTTTTTTCTTGTTGAGTTGTAAGAGGCCTTTATATAGTTTTAATAATAAATTTCTTGTTGGACATGTAAGTTGTGAAACAAAGTCAACAAAGGCAGAAAGGCAGATTTGGGGCAGGTGGTGGCACACCTGGTTAGAGATGAATATATATATAATAATATATATATATATATATATATATATATATATATATATATATATTACACTTTACTATGCACAAAGACCTGCATACAAGCCCCACTCTCCACCTACCACTGGGAAGTCTTAAGAATGTTGAAACAGCTGTGCAGATGTCTTTATGCCTTCCCTTCTATTTCCCCCTTCTCTTTCAATTTCTACCTGTCCTATCAAATGAAAAAAGAAAGGAAAAAGAAAAGGAAATATGGTCACCAGAAGTAGTGAACTCACTGTGAGTCACTACTCAATGTCACTACTCAATGAGAACCCTCATAGCAATAAAAAGGTAAATATTGGATACTTTAATTTATGTGTAAATATATATGTATATAAATATAATTATCTATATTAAAAACAAAAATTGGGGACAGGTAGTGGTGCACCCAGTTAAGTAAACACAGTGTTAAGCACAAGGATCTGCACTAGGATCCTGGTTTGATCCCCAGCTCTCCACCTGCAGGGAGGACACTTCATAGGCGGTGAAGCAGATCTGCAGATGTCTGTCTTTCTCTCCATCTCTGTCTTTCCTCTCCCCACCTAAATTTTTCTCTGTTCTATCCAATAAAATGGGAAATAATGGCCACCAGAAATGGTGGCTTTGTAGTGAAGGCACTGAGCCCCAGAAATAACCCTGGAAACCAAAAAAAAAAAAAAAAAAAAGCAAATGAACAAGCAAACCAAAAAATGAAATTTAGATTCTGATAACAACACTATGGTTGTCAGAAGGGAAGAGGGAAGGTGTGGGAGTGGGAGTAATGGTGAAATAAATCTCATTAGAACTATGACTATGGTGTGGGAGTGGGAGTAATTGTGAAAGAAATCTCATTAGAACTATGACTATGGTTAGACAGAATCTTGAACCCTTCCCTAATTATCAGCTCCAGTATGTTATTAATCACATCAGCTTCAGCTAGAACTCCTTCAAAACTTAGGCTTCATATGTGAAGATCCCCTGAAGAGCATCTTTATAGACCAGACAGGTAAACTCCTGACTAGAGTGTTTTGAGGAGTTATCACCCATCACCACCTGTGTCACTGCTCCTTAAAAACCAAAGCATTGCCCCCCTCCTCAGAGAGCCAGCCTGGGAGCTCCCCTTCATGGATGCCTCCCTTATGCCCCCACACTGCCTTCCTCCTTTCAATCCAAAGGTCCTGTAAGCCTTTTCTGAGGACAAGCTGGTCTCTTGGTAATCTCATTGCCATACAAACTAGCATATTCTATCTGAAAAAGTGTGAACCTGTAGTCCTGAAACAGACAGTATTGGAAACCAGTGTAAGCTTAATTAAAATCACAGGAAAATAATTTATAACAATTACCTTTGTACATAATGGAGTTTACAAAGAAATGGATTTAAAAAAAGAGGCATTAGAATTTTAAGTCACACAGGTAAAGGGGGTAGAAAGCGAATATAGACTTTTCAGTATAAAACTGACTTCTTGTTGGTCATCATTTATCCTTTGGCTAATACTGCTTCTGTTTCTATCCATCACGCCAGGTTCCCCTGCTCCATTGATTAACGCTGCGGTCTATTTACATAATCACTGTTTTACCTGAGACTTTCCCTGCTTACAGGGCATTGGTTTAATCCCCACTGGTTGGCACTCTCTTTTCGCTCCGCCCCCTCTCCTAGTCACATCCTGTTTTCTACCCTACCACTTCCTTCTTGGAAAGTATAAAAGAATCTTCTTTTCTGATTAAAAACATTGGATTGTGTTCCCGCTCTGTGAGTCCCAGAGTCTTTCTCTCTCCTGCAACGCTAGCCCAGCATGAGTTCCTGATCCCTCTCCCATGCAGCAACCTAGGTTGGCTCTGGTCGAGTTCTCTCCAACCCAGAGAGCACATGCTTGGGAAGAAGCACCCTCAGGCTATCCCAGAAACTTCTCACTGTTATTGGAAGTTGGTCTCTGAGAAGCAACATACCCCAATTATGTTCTTTGGAAAAAGCTAGTTCTCTCTTTAGGCAAATATACACTAAATAAAAGTTATATTTATGCCACAGTGTCCATATTCTGGACACTTCAACCAGAGAACAGTAAGATGGGAAAAGGGTCTAAGCAGAAGAGCAGAGAGTAGAGTCTTCATAGATAGGTGGATGGATAAAAGATAGATGATAAACAGATCGATGAAAGACAGATAATGCATAGGTGCATAGATAGATGAATAGATGATATATAATAATGATATATAGATAGATGTATGAGCTATATTATAAATATAGATAGATGATAGATTAGATGGTAGATATATAGATAGATGATAGATAAATGATAGATCGATGATAGGCAGACAGACAGATAGATAAATATGATAGCAGGCCAACCACAGCACCAAAGGTTTCAGTGCAGAGAGAGCTATGCACAAGAACAGAACAAAGTGGCAAAGTGGTTTTAAGGAAAGTTTCTATTGTTTAACTCAGGGTGTGCAGCTTAAATCTTTTTTTTTCAGAAGGAAGCAGAACAAACCATTTAATTAGGCCAATTTTATTTTGTCTGAGTTAATTTCCTACCTAGTTTTGCAGTTTAAAAAAAATCTTCATATAGCTCAGAGGTTTTCATCAGGACTTTGAATCCTAGCACAGCAAAGTCACATGGGAGCCTGGAGACCTGAGGTTGGAGACTGTGGGGCTGGGTGGGGAGGGGCACTCATCTGATGCTGCTTGTGGGTGAGAGAAGAACCAGGGGTGATGCTTGGTGGGGTGTCCCATCACAGGCTTTCATATTCCCTCTTCCCACTGCTCCCACTGCTATCAATATCAAACTGTGTGTGTGTGTGTGTGTGTGTGTGTGTGTGTGTGTGTGTGTGTGTGTGTGTGTGTGTGTGTTTGTGTGTGTAACTGGGACTCAAAGGGAAAGGAAGAGAGATCATATCATTATAGCTTCTCTAGAGCCACTGTGCTCCCATGCGGTGCCATGTTCAAACTAGTGTCTCCACTACCAATGTCTCTCTCTGGCCCTACTAGCAATGGCTTTTGGTTAACTGTACTAAACATGTGTGTTGAAACTTATAATCTGAAGGGCTGTTTTCTATGAAAATATAGACAAATATATTTTCCTTTTTCTTTTTGTAGAACAATATCATCTTGTTCTCTTTCTATTGCAAATTTTGTACCTGTGCTTTTCATTGTACTTTTTATTCACTTTTATACACAGATGAGAGGATTTCCAGACATCCTCATTTGCTGACTAAAAGCTGAAGTGTAACTGAAATTCTTAGGAGCAAACTATGCCTATCACACTCCATTACCTCCCACATTGTGGTGATGAAGGGAGCTTGAACTTAACAAAAGGTTTCTTAGAAACCAGGGGCAAGAGCCCACCTCCTGAAAAGAATCTGTTAAACAAAACAAAACAAAAAAAAAACCCATAGAATGTAGAAAGGAAAAAAATAAATGAAACAAAAAAGAAAGATAGATCTGAAACCTCCCTTTTTTTTCAGCATGCTAAAATAAAGCACCAGCACCATCTACCAGGAGATTTCAAATAATGACAACAGCACAAAGCAACTCAAATGCAAAAACACATCAGCTGAACTGGCAGTACACTTGAAGGTCTCTGATCAGTTAATGAGAGCTCGGTATAAAAGTGTGTGTGTGTGTGTGTGTGTGTGTGTGTGTGTGTGTGTGTGTGTGTGTGTGTGTGTGTGTGTGTGAGAGAGAGAGAGAGAGAGAAAGAGATTCACATTGTAAAGTAGGGAACACACTATAAAGTCCCCACAGTTTAAAGGAGTCTGAGAAACTTATATTGTAAGAACTGTTTCAGATGCTACATACAACTTTCAGGTTCCTAGTGACACCAGAGGAAAAAGACGAGTTGGAAGATTCACAGTGACACACCAATTTTTATTAAAGTATGATACCTATTTTGAAGGAATAACTAAATCACCTTATTAATCCCATGGCTGATCAACTGTGCGGATTTCATTATCCTCCATATCAAACTGGTCTCTGTGACTGTCAATGAAATAGATAGTGACTAAGAGGCTCTTGAGGTTAAGCCTAGATATCTTGCTCACTGTCACGATTGTTAAAGTCATCTTCTTTTGTTAGTATTTTGCTTATTCTCATTAGAGTGATACAAAAAAGTGGAAGGAGAAGAAGGAGGAGGAGGAGAAAGAGAAGGAGGAGGAGGAGGAGGAGAAGAAGAAGGACCCAGAGCTGTACTGATATCTAATTGATAGTAATGTTGGTGATTAAACCTGGGTTCTCAGAACCCCAGGTGTGAAAGTCATTTTCAGACCCACTATGCTGTTTCCTCAGCCCTGTCTTCTTAGGAGCCTCCTTCAGAAAGAAGTCATTGGAGGAAAAACTAGGGGGGGGGGGAGAGAAAGGAAGAAAGAAAGAGGAAGGATAGAGAGAAAATACATATAGCAAATGAATATAATTTTACTTGAAATTCTGAATTAAGAGAAAAATGTGGGCTTAGGCTTATTTTTATTAGGATTTGGGGGGGGGGCGTTAATTCTGAACATGTACCAATGTGTCCAATGAATGTTGTGACTCATCTGGAAGATTACTCAGGCCCATGTAAGCAAAAGGCCTCCCAGGCCTTTATATCCAAGAAGTTCTTTCTTGTATCTCAGCTTCTGGTACTTTCTTCCTTTCTCAGCAATCACATCTAAATAAATGTCTAATTCATGTTCACCATATCAGAAGGACACAAAGTGAATGATTTTATAATGTTGAACCTTGACCTAGTCCCTTAATGCAATCCTGGTCAATGTCAGTATTTTGAAGGTATGATTTTTAGGTGACATAATAAGCAAAAAAGATAAAACCCAAGCCAAATATCCACTCTATGTGTGAACTTCTTGTTATAATCACCTCCAGCATTTGTGGAGGAGGTGAAAATTAGGACCTAAATCCAATGATTCATCCTATCACCATAAAAAAAAATCCCCAGCTTCTGTGGCATATGGCTATTAATTTTACAGAAAGATCAAACAACAGTATTCATTGTTTTCTCTGGGTCTCTGTTTAAAGAGGTATTTTATTCCACAATTTCCCATCAAGTGACACAAGAGGACTCAGGATGGTGGATGAGCAGGTAGATAATTAAGTTGTTTTTGAGGTAAGGTGTGCTTAGTTTCCAACAACGAAGACATCAATAACTACAACAATAAAACAACAAGGACAACAAAAGGGAATAAAAAAAAAAAGATGTGCTTAGTGGAAGAATTATGGACTAAAGCAGCCAATAAAGTCATCAGCAAAGAATAATGGATGGTGATTGCAGGACCACCAGCATAGCAGGAAGCAGCCTCTTTCTTTCTCTTGTCCCTGCACTGACCTGTGCATTAGCAAGGCTCCCATCAACACCTGCATTTCAAATTCGCAAATATTAGAGCACCTTGCTCAAGAGAAAAATGCTCTGTCAGATTCTTCCTTGAGCTTTGGGGATCCTTGACACTTAAATAATGACTTGATAGAATGAACGAGCTGAGTATCACAGGCAAGGAGGGAGTGTGCCAAATGATCCCCCGTTTCTAGCATCTGCTCCTCCAACCTGCTCACACTGAGAAATACAATGATCTCATCAAGATGGCAGTACCTGACATCCCCCTCAACCCTGCACCGGAAAAGTGCTTCATGGACATATGTTTGCTCTAACTTCTAATTTCAGTTTTGCTTCTACAAATCTAAGTGGCAAGAAAGGGTGCAAACTCATGACAGATGAAGAGAAGCCTTACCTTTTCATGATGTTGATTGTCATCACTGAGTCTTTACCTCTCTGGGGTGACTTTTGAAGATAAAGAAGCAGGCACAGAGGTGCTAAGGGAGATAGGTAGAGGCCCCATAGCACAGATCCTCCTACCAGAATGGAGGAACCTTCTGAGGCCTGACTCAGGCCCATGTAAACAAGGGTCATTTCTGGTAAACTCTCTTTCTTGCACATCCAAGGAATTCTGTCTTAGACTTCAGCTTCTGTACTTTTGGGAAAATGGGAAACTAGGGAAGTTTAATGCTATGAGAGGCTAAAAATGTCTTGGGAAAGAATTTAGTGACTTTTGGTCACTTTTCAGCCCCCCCTTTTTTTTTTCTGGAAGAGAGCAAAGGGTGCCTGGAGTCCGTTGTGGAAGTTACTCCCATGGTTCTAAATGGCTCCATGGCTGTGTAATCATCCACACAATCCAGGTTAAAACCACTATCCCACACTATCACTAAGGAAGACTGGGTGCTATAGTCTCTTTTACTCTTTCTTGCCTCCCTACCTTTCTGTCTTTTATGTAAAATATTTTAAAGTGACTCTCTAGGACTAGGCAGCAGCACAATAAATTGAGCACAATAGTGTGGATTTGAGCCCTGTCTCTCCTCACTGATTCCCACCTACAGGGGAAAGGCTTCACATGTGGTAAAACATAGCTGTAGGCTTCTCTCTTTCCCTCTCTATCACCCCTTCCCTCTCAATTTTTCTCTGTACTATCAAAATATAGAAAGAAAATGGAGATGGGGCCAGGTTGAACAAACATGTTACAATGTGCCCCCAGTTTACCCTCAGGGGAAAAGCTTTGAAAGTAGTGAAGCAGTGTTACAGGTGTCTTGCTGTCTCTCTCCCTCTCTACCACTCCCTTCCTTCTCAATTTCTTGCTGTCTTTATTCAATAAATAACAACAATAATAATAATAATACAAAAACATTAAAAGAAAGAGAAAATGACTACCAGGACCAGTTGATGTATTGTGCAGGCTCTAGACCCCATAGATAATCTTAGTGGCAAATCAGATTAAATTAAATTAGAAGATAATAAATAAAATATTTCCTGCATTTGTTATTTAGTTTGTTATTTCTTCAGTTTCACAACACTTTATTCTGTCAGTTGATTGTCTCTTTAATATTGAGAACCTGGTTTATATTTCTGACTCAGTTCTTCAGTTCTAAAAAAAAAAAGTTCACAAACCTTCAGATTTTTGTTCAACATTTTCTCTTCTTCACAACTATTACAAGCCTCCGGCCAAACTTCTTGAAAGGCACATTACTCATTTACAGCCTGAATACCAACTATACATTTAGACATTTCTAACAAACATCATCATGCAGTATATAAGATTTTACAGGTTTGCCAGTTAGCTGTGGCTTTCAACTAACTAAAGCATGTGACTTTGCAAAGAGAGTTGGCAGAAATCGACCAGCTTCAGCCATCACTGAGTTGGTGAAGTTGTGTTTTATTTAATTTCTAGCCAGTGACTGTGGCTTTTTCATAGCAGTAGCAAATATCAGAACAGCCCATGATATCCCCTTCCTACTACTCATTCTGCTACAGTGTATTTGTTTGTGTGTGTGTGTTTGTTTGTTTTTTGTCTGAAGGGTCTCCCAATGACTGGAGCAGCACTTCTGGGCTCTTTCCCAAAGCAAAATCCCACACAGAGAGAGGTCTGTCATGCCCAGTGTGGTCTATTCAAAGGCAGGGATTGTCCAAGTTCCCTCACTCTGACCTCCATGTGCTTTCTGCAGCTCTTCCTCTCCCTGGAAACACCATTCACTGGTTTAATTGGTGATAGATGACCTGGTATCCACAGGGCCTTTGTCCTCAGTGTGCTGGGCCTACTTCTATGTTTCTCTCACTGTCCTTAGGTCGTGGAAGGAGTTCCCTGACAGTATGTCACTAAGAGCAGTCTGCCCACAGTGTGCTCTTAGGATTTTCCCAAGTCAGTATCCAGGTGCCCACAACATTCATAAGACCACGCTGTGATTTCATACCCACTCCTCACTGAAAAGAAAGCTTGTGTTTTCATCATTTAAACACCAGAGTCCCAAACTTGTTACTTCCAGAGCTCCCAGAAGTTTCTAAAAAAGACAATGGCTGGGCAAGCCAGCTTGCAAGGACACCAGAGCAGGAGTTCTTGCCATAGCAATCAGTAAGGGGCAAGGAATTAAAGGGATACAGATTAGAAGAGAAGTAAAACTCTCATATCATCATTTGGAGATAATATGATAGTATACATAGAAAAACGTAAAGAGGGAGTTGGGTGGTAGCGCAACAGGTTAAGCACATGACTACAAAGACTGGAGTAAAGAACCCAGTTAAAGCCCCCAGCTCCCCACTTACAGGAGAGTCGCTTTACAAGTGGTTAAGCAGGTCTTTCTTTCCCCCTTTGTCTTCCCCTCCTCTCTTCATTTCTCTCTTTCCTAACAATGAAGACATCAATAACAACAACAACAATAATAACTGCAAAAAGAAAAGAAAAGAAAAGAAAAGAAAAGAAAAGAAAAGAAAAGAAAAGAAAAGAAAAGAAAAGAAAAGAAAAGAAAAGGAAAAACCTAAAGAACTTAGCAGGAAGATTTTGGAAATTATCAGGCAATATAGTAAGGTGTCAGACTACAAAATTAACATATAAAAGTCACCAGGAGTGTAGATTTTCTCCTGAGTCACCCAACTAGTTCTCTGCCTACCACCCCACCCCATGTCAATATAGGGTTCCCCTGCTGCTCCAGCCTCTGAAAAGTAATAACAGTGTAGACCCACAGCTGTAAATCAGTGAGTTTTAGGTGATTCTCTCCTCCCTTCAGCAGTCTTTTTGCTGATGAAACCGAGACCATAGGTGGTGCATCAGCTGGCAAACTACCAGACCAGCACGAGCCACTCCCAAGTAGGTACAGGCTTTTAGCCCCAGAAATCTCTCAAGCCTCTCTCTGTCCACAAGCTACACATTTTTCACTCATCCATGGCTTAGTGGGTTCCCAAAGTAATCCTAGTCTTATCTAGTTGCATTCTCAGGTGATTCTATTTGCTATTCTAGTTTATCAGGGACAGCAAAATAGAGCTGCTGCTACTCCCTAGCCATACCTCCAGAAGTCTCTCCATTGTCATGTTATATTGAACTGCAGTTACATGTTTAGAAGACCTGACCCCCTACCTCCCACAATGTGTGACATGGCCTTCTCCAGTACTTGTTACTGGTAGAACCGGACAATTTCAAGCTGGGGACATTTGAGCCTCTGCAGAACTAAAATAAACTTTCACTATTTCCTTAACTACTATTCTAGCAGTATATTTATATTTATTCTCAGAATTAGTGTTTTTCTAATATATTTTAGTACTTTCCTTTTTTCTTTCTTTATTATTTAAATATTTATTTATTGGATAGAGAGATCCAGAAATCAAGAGGGAAGGGAGATGGAGAGAGACAGAGAGACACCTGTAGCACTGCTTTATCACTCATAAAACTTTCCCCCTGCAGGTGGGAATTGGGGTTCCAACCAGAGTCCTTGCACATTATAATATGTGTGCTCAACCAGGTGTGCTACCACCCGGCCCCTAGAATTAGGTGTTTGTTTTTTTTCAGAAATAATCTAATATTCTTTACTTAAAAATTTTTTATTATCTTTATTTGATAGATACAGTAAGAAATTGAGAGGAAGAGGGATATATAGAGAGGGAGAGAGAGACAGAGAGGCACCTTCAGCACTGCTTAACACTCCCGAAGCTTTCTCCCTGCAGGTGGGGACCAGGGGCTTAGCCCAGGTCTCTGTGCATTGTAACATGTACACTTATTCAAATGTGCCACTACCCAGTCCCCTAGAAGTCTTTCTACCAGAGACATTTATCAACCTGGCTGGACGAACATCTGTGAGTGCCTCTATTCACTCCTCAATGTCCAGGTCTCTCTCTTTCTCCCTAGCTTAGGATATGGAAACACATTTTGTCAAATTACTTCAGAATCAGAACTATGTAGATTCAAGGAGTAACATTTGCTCTTTTCTTCCACTGTTGTGATGTTGATTTGATTGCTTGAAAAGAACAAGAAGACATGTTACCCTTTGTCTTGTCTCTGTCTTTGTTAATCTTGATTAACAAAGGCAATGAGCTGGCAGAACCACCCAGCCAACAGCCAACAAGGCAGTGGACCCTGTCACTGATAAAACTTCCTGACTGATGGTGCCCCCCAAAAGAAATGCCAAATTCCCAGCCACAGGAACATAGGTGATAACCACATGCTATTTTCCAAAGCCTCAGGAAAAATTTTCCAAAGCCTCAGGAAAAGTGGGCCCATATTGGCACTGCTTATTTAAATGATCATATGAAATTGCATTTATTCCAGAAGAAAGGAATTTGCAAAATGTAGTGAAATGATTAGGCATATCTTCAGATACATGTTCAAATAAAGATGTGGAAATATGAGAGGAGACAGAGTCACTGTCATGATTGCTTCTGCCTCAAAGACTCCTTTACCTCCCTGCTTTCCTCCAAGGGAAAGAACACTTTTAGGATGTTTTGTAAATGAAGAAAGACACTGTGAGAGTGTGAAAGGAATAGTGGAATTCAGGGGCCTTATCATTCATTGAAATAGGTGTAAGAAGATAAATTGAGAAAAGGAAAACTGAAAAAGGCAAGAATAATTGGTATGAAACTTGCGAAATTTCAGATCAATCACAGTGGATCAATGAGTTACTTGAGACATGTCACTTGTGCTTCCCCCATGGTATGAGTAAAGAGCAAATTCTCTTTTGCTTGTTATCTGGTGCATCTCAGGATGGAGCTTTGCATACATGGGTCCTAGCATCCTAGATTTCTTCCTCTAGACATATTTTTAAATTTCTTAAGGGTAAGTCTATTATATTCATCTCTAATTATTGGCTATCACAAAATTACTTTGTGATTGCTTCAACATTTTCTAGAGTTCTGCAATATTGTTTATAATACTGCCCCAGAAATGAGGGTAGATGACAATATAACATTATCACATCCCTTCTTTTTTATAACTAATTTTAATTTTATTAGTGATTCAATATTGATTTACAAAATTATAAAAGAACTGGTGTATAATTCTGCACTGTTCCTACCACCAGAGTTCTGGATTCCCACTCCCTCCATTGGAAGCTACAAGAGTTCTCCCAAGACTGCAGGTATGAGTTAACTATTATTTCTACAACTATCTGTCTGTATTTGTATAGATTTGCTGTTTTTTTCATGGTCCCATCTTCTCTTCCTTGCTAAGTCACATCTATCCCTGTTACTATTTCCCTCTGAATGTCCTTTTTTTTCCTCTTCTCTCTCTGGAGAGAAGATGGAGTTGGAGTTCAGAGCCCTCTGGTCATGTTCCCCTAACATATCTCCCCCTTGGGAAAATAGTTCAAAACTCTGTATGTGGTTCAGAGATGGGAGGTCTGACTTCTGTTATTGCTTCTCCACTGCATATGGGTGTTGGCATGTGGATCCATACCCCCAGTCTGTTTCTATCTTTCCCTAGAGGGGTGGGCCTCTGGAGAGGTAAGGTTTCAGGACATATTGATGATGTCATCAGTGTAGGGAAGTCAGGATGTAATAACAGCTGCTTCACTTTGTCCACTTTATTCCCTTTAGGGCACAAAAATCCAAATACTAAGATTCCATCCTGACTTCCTTGCACTGATGACCTCACCAATGTGTCCTGAAAAAAGGCAGGAAAAAGTAATTAATGAACAGGAACCAAAAAGCAGAAGACAGTAGGGATCTTTTGGTAGAAAATAATGAGGATGTTCCCAGGGACTTCTAACTCTCATAGTTTTTGCTTGAGTTTGATAGCTAATGTGGAATTGGACAAAAATATTGTTTGGGAAGATGTTAAAGTTGAGAAAAGGATTAGAAAGTTGAATTAGGGCAGAAAGTAACTCCCAATCTTGAAAAAAAAAATTCTGAGTAAGATTAACTGTTTACTCTACCCAGGGGCCCATATAAATTTATATTTAGCACTGTAGCCTGAGTCCCAATTGGTCTGAGTTCACAATTCATGGCCATAGCTGTAAACCTGATTTCTTTTTATATTCTTTTAAAAAAATGCCACTGGGTTTATTGCTGGGGTTCTGTGCCAGTACTAAGAATCTATTACTTCTGGCAGCAAATGTTTCCATCTTTTTGTTTCTATTTTATTGGATAGTACAGAAAGAAATTGAGGAGGGGGTGAATAGAAAGGGAAAGAGAAAGATAGACATCTGTTGACCTGCTTCACCACTCATGAAGCTTCTCTCCAACAGGTGAAGAGCAGGGGACTTAAACCTTGCTCGTGGTGATATGTGTGTCCCCTCCCTTTGATTTTTCTCTTGCCACCAGGGATATTGCTTGAGTTTGTTACCTGCATGATGGAATTACTACTTCCAGCATCCATTCTTTCATTCATTCTTTCTTTTTTTTCTTTATTCCTTTCTTCTTTTTCCTCTTTTTTCTAACAGAAATAGAAATGAAGAAGAGAAAGACAGAGAGAGAGGGAGAGAGAGAGACAGACAGGCAGACACAGAGAAGAAAACACCTGAAATACTGTTTCACTGCTTGTGAAGCTTCCTCCATGCACGTGAGGGCCAGAGGCTTGACTCTGGCTAATGTATGTGTTCCACCAAGTGTGCCATGACACTATCCCCTCACATTCTCTTGAAAGCATTAATATATTTGTTTACTCTGAATCTATACTATTAAGTCTATACTATTAAATACATGAGTGTAGATATTAAATACATGAGTGTAGATATTAAATAATCTATACTATTAAATACATGAGCATAGCTATAGCCAACATACATGTTTAAAGGTATAAGCACATTATTAGCCCTTATCCTTGATAAATATTAGACAGAAAGATTGTGTGCCACCAAAAATGAAAGAAAATCAAGTATGTGTTCTGCCTCTGAAGTTACAAGATTTGTTAACTATTGAATATTATTTAAATAAGTTATATAGTGATTCTACTTTTTTTTAAGCAGAGAGGAGATAGGGAGAGAGAGAGATAGCTGCAGAACTGCAGAACTGCTTCCCTGCTCTTGAAGCTTTCTCCCTGAAGGTGTGGATTGGGGGCTTGAACCCAGGTCCTTGTACATGGTAACATATACAACCAGGTGTGCCACCACCTTGCCCCAAGTTTACTATTTCCTAAATCAAGAATATCAACTAGAAAATTAATTTTTGCATATAACTGCAAATATTTTAAAAAATATATTTTATTTACTTATTACTGGATAGAGACAGAGTGAAATTGAGAGAGAGGAGGAGATAGAGAGGGAGAGAGAGACAGAGGGGTACCTGCAGCCCTGCTTCACCACTCATGAAGGTTTCCCCCTGCAGGTGGGGACCAGTAACTTGAACCTGAGTCCTTGTGTATTGTAATGTGAGTGCTTAACCAGGTGTGCTACCACCTGGCCCCCAGAAAAATAATTTTAACTCATAAACTAAACATCTGGGAAAAGATATTTATTGAGCACTTTTTGATCATGAAAGTATCCAAAGTATTCTGAAAAGATAATGGTATTATTAATTACGAGAATCTTAAAATAAGAAAGGTTGCATTTTTAGTTTTTTATTGCTGAAAATGCATGAAGATTAAACTGTGTATGTGTATATATAATGTAATTATAACTAATTTGAAATTGTGGAAATGAAAACATTACAGAGCAACACAGTACAGTAATAGTGTGACTTTGTAATGTCCTTTAGCTAGGGCTGCTATTGCTCTTCTTTATATTCCTGTATACATTGCATTTCTGTAATTGCATAGTTTTCAAATTTTAGAATAACTCTAGGGATATCATTGCTAAGAAATAACTGTGGGCTAGGTGGTGGCACACCTCGTTAAGCACTCACATTACCATGTGAAAGGACCCAGGTTCAAGCCCCTGGTCCCCATTAGCAGGGGCAAAACTTCATAAGTGATGAAGCAGGTCCATAGGTGTCTCTCTGTCTCCCTCTCTATCTCTCTTCCCATCTCAACTTCTTTATATAGCCGATTATATATATTAAAAAGGAATAACTGAAATGCTGAGATTCAGTTTTATTGCTTAATGTTTGTCTTTAAATTTCAAATATGTCAAATAAGCTAACCATACATTGGCACAGGCACTGCCATGCGAGTTGCTTGACACCATACCAGCTTTGCAGGAAGTTTAGCATGGCTGGACTCTCCGGGCAAAACTGCAAACATCTTACCTTTTGCGATGAATAGGGTTTGGGGTTAAGTTTTGTGTGGTCTTGATCATATTTACCTGTGGTCAGGCTCAGAGCCTGACCAATAACAAAAATAAAGACAAAACCTGCACTGCACTCTGTAAGATATCATAATGGAGCAAGCAGTATCAGTAATGCAGAATTTTTTAGGACACTCCAAGAGGAAGAATTGTTTCCCCCTTTATCTACACTACTTCCTTTAGTATTCCCACTAAAATATAGAGAAAGGTTGGTGCTTCTCACAGTGGAGGGGCCACCTTACATAGCATAATTAATAAATGGAAAGTTGGGAGTCAGGCGGTGGCGCAGTGGGTTAAGCGCACGTGGCGCAAAGCGCAGGGACCAGCGTAAGGATTCGAGCCCCCGGCTCCCCACCTGCAGGGGAGTCGCTTCATGGGTCGTGAAGCAGGTCTGCAGGTGTCTATCTTTCTCTCCCCTCTCTCTCTGTCTTCCCCTTCTCTCTCCATTTCTCTCTATCCTATCCAACAACAAAGCAACGTCAACAATGGCAATAATAACCGCAACTAGGCTATAACAACTAGGGCAACAAAAAGGGGGAAAAATGGCCTCCAGGAGCAGTGAATTCATGGTGCAGGCACTGAACCCAGCAATAACCCTGGAGGGAAAAAAAATTTAAAAATAAATAAATGGAAAGTTATGGTATACACCTAGATACAATGGGCCTTTTAATCTACCACTCACCACTGAGGATAATGATAATACCCTTCTCAAGAAGTGATTGTGAGGCTTCCATGTAGAACTGCATGAAAAATACTCAGCACAGTGCATGCTAGACAATAGGCTCATCACAGATGCTAGCTACTGTTAATGTTATTAGGATGGAGAATTCTTTTTTTATTTTTTATTTATAAAAAGGAAACACTGACAAAACCATAGGAAAAGAGGGGCACAACTTCACACAGTTCCCACCACCAGAACTCTGTATCCCATGTCGTCCCCTGATAGTTTTCCTATTCTTTAACCCTCTGAGAGTATGGAGATCATTGTGGGATGCAGAAGGTTGAAGGTCTGGCTTCTGTAATTGCTTCCCCACTGAACATGGGCATTAACAGTTCAATCCATACTCCTAACCTGCCTCTCTCTTTCCCTACTGGGAAAGGGCTCTGGGGAAGCAGAGCTCCAAGACACATTGGTGGGGTTGTCTGTCCAGGGAAGTCTGGTTGGCATCCTGCTAGCATCTGGAACCTAGTGGCTGTAAAGAGAGTTAAGATACAAAGCCTAAAAAATTGGTGACCAATCGTGGACATAAAGGATGGAATAATGCAGATGAAGTTTGGGGGGGTCCTCCATTTTGTAGATAGCTAGTAGGCATATTTTAGTTATATTTCAAAGGGCCTGTTGCTATACTAGTGTTGTTGTTGTTGTTGTTGTTATTGTTGTTGTTGGTGGTGGTGGTGTGTGTGTGTGTGTGTATGTGTGTGTGTGTTGTTTTGTTTGTTTGTTGCTGTTTTTTTGCCTGAGCCTCAAATCTCATATGCAGGTGGATCCTAATTATTGTCTGGGGAGATGATGTCCTGGCTGGGAAAAGGACCAGAAAGCTGGATCAGGGAAGAGAGTAGCTCCCTAATATGGGAAAGAGGTATAAATATTGTTGACTGTAACCCCATTGATTTGATGTGATCTGGGGCCCATATTAACTTAGGAGCCTGTGTGACCTCTGCATCCCTGTAGATCTGAGCTCACATTCTGTGGTCATGAGTAGCAACATTTGATGCTGCCCCAATTTCAGGACCCATTTTCCTCATGTGTAGCATAGAGTATGTTGTCCATCTTCCTTTTAGAGGATGGAACATTCTCTACTGTTGTTCATCCAAGTTGACGGCAAGGTCCTATGGGGGCCCACAAAGGGGTCTATTTTGTTGTTCCTGATAGAAATGACTGGTAACAATGGAGAGAGGGATTTATTCATGTTATAGGCCCATGATGGAGAATTCTTAAAGTCAGATAGCTCTTATGAACTCAGTGACATATCAAGGTCACAGCTTGTGAGTAAGTATCAGAGCCTAAGCTACCATCCTGGCCAACAGTTTGAGTGTTACTCTGTGAGAAATGCTCCAAAGAGTGTTGAATTATTTTTTGGGGGTGGAGGGTACTACTAATCTTTTGTTTATTGTTAAGTGTTAGTTTAATTCCACTGTGGTCTGAGGAAATGCTTGGGATGATTTCAATCCTCTTGAATTTGCTGATGCTGTCTTTATGGCCTAACATATGGTCTATCCTTGAGAATGACCCATGTGGACTTGAGTAGATTGCGTATTACAGTTTCTTGGGGTGAATGACTCTGGAAATGTCCAATAGTTCTAGTTTATCTATCTACTAATTTATCTGCCTCATTTCTTTATTGATTTTATGCCTGAATGATCTGTCAAGTTGAGAGGGTGGGGTGTTGATGTCCGCAACTGTTACTGAGTTGCTGTTAATACATTGCAGTATCTCTTTCAGTACATGTGCTTAGATGACATCTCATTGGGTGCATAGATATTAATGGTTGACTGATCCTCTGAGCATTAAGTAATGTCCATCCCCATGTTTTTAAAATTCTATTTATTTTAAAGTCTATACTGTCAGATACAAGAATAGCTGTTCCTATCTACAGGGGTACAGAGGTCACATAGGCTCCTAAGCTGAATATGGGCCCCAGATCACATCACATCAATGGGGTTTAGAGTCAACAATATTTATACACATTTCCCATACTTGGGAGCTACTCTTTTCCCTGATCCAGCTTTATGGTCCTTCTGCCAGCTATGACATCACCTCCCCAGACAAATGTTAGGGTCCACCTATATATCAGATTTCAGGCTCAGAGGAAAAAAAAAAACTAGTATAGCCACAGACCCTTTGAAATATAACTAAAATATGCCTACAAGCTATCTACAAAATGGAGAACACCCCCAATTCTTCATCTGCACTATTACAGCCTTAAGGTCCATAATTGGTCAGCAATTTGTTTAGCTTTGTATGTTAACTCTCTTTTTAACTACCAGGTTCCAGATGCTAGCATGATGCTGACCAGACTTCCCTGGACAGACAACCCCACCAATGTGCCTTGGAGCTCTGCTTCCCTAGAGCCCTTTCCCAGTAGGGAAAGAGAAAGACAGCCCTTCCCCAGTAGGGAAAGAGAAAGACAGCTTGTCAACACCCATGTTCAGGAGGGAAGCAATTACAGAAGGCAGACCTTCCACCTTCTGTATCTGTACCCAATAATCTTGGGTCCATACTTCCAGATGGTTAAAGAATAGGAAAGCTATCAGGGGATGGGATGGGATACAGAGTTCTGGTGATGAGAATTGTGTGAAGTTGTACCCCTCTTATCCTATAGTTTAGTCAATGTTTCCTTTTTATAAATAAAAATTTTTTTAAAAAAAGAATAGTTGTTCCTGCCCTTTTTCTGTAGGCCATTGGCTAGTATGATGGTTTTCCATCCTTTCACTTTGAGTCTGTGTTTCTCTTGTTGATTTAGGTGGGCTTCCTGTAGGCAGCATATTGTTGGATTGTGTTTTCTGATCCTTCTTCCTACTCTGTGCTTTTTAATAGGTGAATTCAGGCCATTGACTTTTATTGTGAAAGATTGAAGATATTTTAAAGCCATTCTTGTAGAGTTTTAGAGTGTTCTGATAGATGGCATATTTATGGTAGTCTGACTGTTTATAGGAGACCTTTCAGAACTTCTTTCAGGGCAGGCTTGGTAATAGTTGATTCTTTCAGCTATTGTTTGTCTGTGAAGGTTTTTAAGCCTCCATCTAGTCTAAATGACTGTCTACCAGGATACAGTAGTCTTGGTTGAAAGCCTTTCTCACTGAGTCCTCATTAGATATCTTGCCATTCTATTCTGGCCTGTAGTGTTTGTGTGGAGAGGTCTGCTGCTAATCTTATGGGATTTCCTCTATAGGTGACTCTTTGTTTTTCTTTTGCAGCCTTTAGGACCCTTTCTTTATCATTATTCCTTTCCATTCTAAACATGATGTGTCTTGGTGTCTTTAAGACTGGGTTTATTCTGTTTGGGACCCTCTGGGCTTCTTGAACCTTTATGTCTTTAATGTTGTCTAGACTAATGAAGTTCTCAGCTATTATGTTCTGAAGAGTGCTTTCTTCCCTTCCCTGTCTTTCTTCCTCTGGTAACCCAATAATGCGTATATTATTTCTTTTGAAGTCATCCTATAGGTCCCTGTTGTTGTTTTCAGCATCTTTTAATCTCTTGTTGAGAGCTCTTACTTCTTTTTTAGTTGTCTCTAATTCATCCTCGATCTTGCTAATTCTGTCTTCAGCCTCAATGATTCTATTCTCTATCCTCTCTACTGTTTTCTGGAGTTAATCTGTTTTGTTACCCTGTTCTGATATTCTGTTAGCTTGTTCAGCTAGTTGTGTTCTTAGCTCAGCTATTTCAGCTTTCAGCTCTCTAATAACCTTGAGATACTTAGTGTTTTCTTCCAGAACATAGCTGCTTCTGATCCATAGCCCTACCTCTGAGTGTTGAATTCTTTTGTGTAATTCAGACACTGGAAACTTTTTTGAAAGGAAAGTTTCAAATGCAACTGTTAGTGATTTTTAAGTGCATAAAAAACTCACAAAAATGTATTCTTTTCCTTGATCCAGTTTTCTAGTCCTTTTTCCAGCTATGACACCATCTCCCCAGACAACTTGGATCCACTTCTGTATTAGATGTCAGGCTCAGGCAAAAGCAAGTAAACTGAAATATAACTAAAATATAACTGGCCCCTTGGAATATAACTAAAATAGACCTACTAGATTTTGCCAAAACAGAGACCCCAAATCTGCAATATTCTTGTCCTTAGGTTCATGATTACTCAACAATTTGTTCTACTTTATATACACTCTTTTCATCCATCAGGTTCCAGATGCTACCATGATGCCAACATGACTTCCCCAGACTTCCATGGAGCCCCACTTCCCCAGATCCCTGCCCCACTAGGGAAAGAGAGAGACAAGTTGGGATTATGGATCAACATGCCATTGCCCATGTTCAGCAGGGAAGCAATAACACCTTCTGCACTCCATAATGACCCTGTGTCCATACTCCCAGATTGATAAAGAATAGGGAAGTTTTCAAGGGAGGGTATTGGATATTGAGTTCTGATGGTGGTATCTTATGGCCTTGGCCATATTTCCATCTTATAAAAATTTAAAAAGATGTAATTTGGTGATTAGGGTGGTAGTACAGTGGATTAAGAGCAGATGGCACAAAGTGTAATGACCAGCATGAGGATCCCAGTTTGAGCCCCTGGTTCCCTACCTGCAGGGGAGTCACTTCACAAGCAGTGAAGCAGGTCTGCAGGTGTCTTTCTCTCCCCCTCTCTGTCTTCCTCTCCTCTCTCCATTTCTCTCTGTCCTATCCAACAACAACAACAATAATAACTACAGCAATAAAACAAGGGAAACAAAAAGGCAATAAATAAATATATTTTAAAATGTAATTTGGGGGGTTCCCAGAAGATGGTGGACTGAGAAGCTGCTAGTGGCTTGAGCTCTGACAACATCTCCTTGAAACAGCAGGATTTTCTGCCTTTAGTAGGCCAGTCAATAAGGGGTCCTAGCGGTGACACCAAGGAGGTGACTATAACTTAATTTGGGTAAAGAATTAGAGTATAAAAATAGGTTAAATAATTTTTTTTCCTTTTAATTATTAAGCACACCTCCACCCCTTCCCCCCCCCCATAACCAGTCTCTGGGGACCAGCTCCTAGCAGGCTCCCCTGCTGAGCTTCTGTCTTTACCAAATTCCTATCCCACCAGGGAGTATCATTCATTCTGAGTCTATACCCTTCTGAAACCTCTGGCCTTTTTTCTTTCTAAGTAGCCAACCCCCGCCCACCTCACCCCACATAGCTAATTAAATAATTAAAAATAAATAAATTTTTTAAAAAAACCTTTCCTTTCACTGCTCTTTTATGACTGTTCTTTTTCTTATCTTTTTTTTCTCTCTTTCTTTTTTTTTCTTTTTCTCATTCTTGTCATCCCATCTTCCTTAATCCTACAGCTTCCAAAGTCACAGCCCCCAGCCCCCACACCACCAAACAGTATGCTTTTTTGAATTCACTGATATACATTTGGGAATTATTTTGGGGAAGAATTCTGACTCAGTGTGGACTCTAACTGCGAGTCTCTGCTCAACTTCCCTTCCTCCTTTAGCCACCCCTAGAATATACAGTGGATAGTAGATTTGCATAACTGTCTATTTCAGCTATCCTTGTCTAGTCCTGAGGTTTTGTTTTTTTTTTTTCTCATTCTTAACAATCAGCTGCCTCTGATCACAAGGTTTGAGGTAATCTGGGACAGGGTTTTTATTTTTATTTTTTTACCCAGCTCTATTTTACTATTAATATTATATAAAAGCATATATCTTCCCCCCCCTTTAGGTTGATCAGAATTAACTCTTAGCATATATTTCAGTGCTAGGATAGTGGGCATCTTATCTTTTGTGGGAGGAACTTGTCTCCTTAATCATACCTCCCCTACAGACTTTCCCCTCCCTTCCCCTCCTAGCTAATCAAAAAAAAAAAAAAAAATTAAATTAAATTAAATTAAAAATAAAGTAATTTGAAAACCTTTCCTTTCACTGCTCTTTAATTACAGCTCTTTTTCTTATCTTTTCCCTTTTCTGTCTCTTGTCCCTTCTTTCTTTTTCTTTTTCTTTTTTTTTAATCTTGTCATACACTTCTTCCTTCTTCTTTGCCTTTCTGAATTTGTGAATTATTTTGGGAAAGAAATCTGACTCAGAGTGGACTCCCTATGTGTGTATCTCTGCTCTAGTTCCCTTTACCCTCTTGTTACCCCTAGAATATACAGTGGATAGTAGATTTGCATAACTGTCTATTCTTGCTATCCCTTCTTTTTTTTTTCTCTTTCTTATTCACTGGGATTTGGTTTCTATTCTTTCACAGACAGGAGAAATTGTTTGAAAACTGGTAACAATTAAACTGCTCCAATACTTGCTTCAGTTGCTACTGTAATTCCTGAGGTGGGTGAGTGCAATTGTCATAAAGGTATTTAGTACAGTGTTGCTTGTACTCAAGACACAACAACTGAGGAACAACAGAGCATATAAAAAAAAAGAAACACATAAATAAAAAAATGGGTAGATCAAAACAAATAAAACTGATATTCCAATGAATGAAGACAAGAGCCCAGAAGAAACTACAAATCAGCCAGAAGTAACCATAGATAAGAAAAGTATGCAAGCAATAATAAACTTACTAATCACAGAAATGAAAACAACATTGGAGGAAAGGAATGGCAGTATTAGGGAAACAACAGTTGAGACCCCCAAGGAAAATACTGATTATCTTCAGGCAATTAGAGAACTGAAAGCTGAAATAGCTGTAATGAAGAAAGAAGCTGAGGCAAGGGAAAGCAGACTAACAGAAGCAGAAAACAGAATTAGTCAGACAGAGGATGAGTTAGAGAAAACAAAGAAAGTGGTGAAAGAGCTTAAAAAAAGATTGAGAGACACTGAAAACAACAACAGAGACATATGGGATGATCTCAAAAGAAGTAACATTCACATAATTGGCCGGCCAGAGGAAGAAAGAGAAGAAGGGGAAGCAAACATTCTAGAGGAAATAATAGAAGAAAATTTCCCAGAACTGAATAACAGAAAGGACATCAAGATTCAAGAGGCCCAGCGAGTACAAAAACAGAATCACCCCAGACCTGAAGACACCAAGACATATCATAGTCACAATGAGAAGAAGTAAGGATAAAGAAAGGATCCTAAAGGCTGCAAGAGAGAAACAAAAAGTCACATACAAGGGAAAACGCATAAGAATATCTGCAGACTTCTCCACTCAAACTCTAAAAGCCAGAAGGGAGTGGCAAGATATCTATCGAGCCCTGAATGAAAAAGGGTTTCAACCAAGGATAATATGATATCCTGCTAGACTTTCATTCAAATTAGATGGAGGGATCAAAACCTTCTTAGACAAACAACAGTTAAAGGAGGCAACCATCACCAAGCCGGCCCTGAAAGAGGTTCTAAAAGACCTCTTATAAACAAAAACATCACTATAATACATGCAATATATCATAGCAAGCAAAGATTTGTTTTGAACAATGGCACTACTATTGTTAAATAATCTCAATAAACGTCAATGGCTTAAACTCACCCATCAAAAGACACAGGGTGGGGGCATGGATCAGAAAACATAGCCCAACCATATGCTGCTTGCAAGAATCCCATCTGTCACAACAAGATAAATACAGACTTAAAGTGAAAGGATGGAAAACTATCATACAGGCTAACGGACCACAAAAAAGGGCAGGAACAGCCATTCTCATCTCAGACACGATAGATTTTAAATTAAATAAAGTAATAAAAGATAGGCAAGGACATTACATAATGATTAGAGGATCCATCAGCCAAGAAGACTTAACAATAATTAACTTCTATGCACCCAATGAGGGACCATCTAAATACATTAAGCACCTACTGAAAGAATTTCAAAAATACATCAATAGTAATACAATAATAGTGGGAGACTTCAATACCCCACTCTCACACTTAGATCAACAAAAGAGAGAACCAATAAAGATACAAGAGAATTGAATGAAAAGATTGACACACTAGACCTCTTGGACATTTTCAGACTCCTCCACCCCAAAAAACTGCAATACACCTTCTTTTCAAATCCATATAACACATACTCAAGGATAGACAACATGTTAGGCCACAAAGACAACATCAATAAATTCAAGAGCATTGAAATCATCCCAAGTATCCTCTCAGACCACAGTGGAGTAAAACTAACATTTAACAACGAACAGAAAATTATTAAAAGACATAGAATTTGGAAACTAAACAACATGCTCCTTAAGAACAACTGGGTCAGAGACTCACTCAAGCAGGAAATTCAAATGTTCCTGGAAACTAATGAATTGAAGACACAACCTATCAAAATATTTGGGACACAGCTAAAGCAGTACTGAGAGGGAAACTTATAGCCATACAATCACATATTAAACACCAAGAAGAAGCTCAAATGAATGAACTTACTGCACACCTCAGGGAATTAGAGGAAGAGGAACAAAGGAACCCTAAAGCAACCAGAAGGACAGAAATCACTAAAGTTAGAGCAGAAATAAACAACATCAAAAATAAAATAACCATACAAAAGATCAATGAAGCCAAATGTTGGTTCTTTGAAAGATTAAACAACATTTAAAAACCCCTATCCAGATTCACCAAACAAAAAAGAGAGAAGACTCAAATTAATAGAATTGTAAACGATGGAGGAGATATCACAACTGACACCACAGATATCCAGAGAATCCTGTGAAACTTCTATAAAGAACTATAAGCCACCAAGCTAGAGAATCTTGAAATGGAACAATTCCTAGAAGCATATGCCCTTCCAAAACTGAACCAAGAACAAAATCTAAATGCACAAATCACAGACAAAGAAATTGAAGCCGTTATTAAGAATCTCCCCAACAACAAAAGTCCTGGACCAGATGGCTTCACAAACAAATTCTACAAAACTTTCAGGAAACTGTTAGTACCCATACTTCTTAAGCTTTTCCATAAGATTGAAGAAACAGGAATACTCCCTTCCACCTTTTATGAAGCCAACATCACCCTGATACCAAAACCTGATAGGGGAAGAACAAAAAAGGAAAAGTACAGACCAATGTCTCTGATGAACATAGATGCCAAAATATTAAACAAGATCTTGGACAACCGGATACAGCAACATATCAAAAAGATTGTTCATCACGACCTAATGGGATTCATCCCAGGAATGCAAGGCTGGTTCAACATCTGTAAGTCAATCAATGTCATTCACCACATCAATAAAAGCAAAGCCAAAAACCACATGATTATCTCAATAGATGCAGAGAAAGCCTTTGACAAAATCCAACACCCATTCATGCTCAAAACTCTACAAAAAATGGGAATAGATGGGAAATTCCTCAAGATAGTGGAGTCTATATATAGCAAACCTACAGCCAACATCATACTCAATGGACAGAAGCTGAAAGCATTCCCCCTCAGATCGGGGACTAGACAGGGCTGTCCACTGTCACCATTACTTTTCAACATAGTATTGGAAGTTCTTGCCATAGCAATCAGGCAAGAGAAAGAAATCAAAGGAATACAGACTGGAAGGGAAGAAGTCAAGCTCTCACTATTTGCAGATGATATGATAGTATACATAGAAAAACCTAAAGAATCCATCAGAAAACTATTGGAAGTTATTAGGCAATATAGCAAGGTATCAGGCTACAAAATCAATGTACAAAAATCAGTGGCATTTCTTTATTCAAACACTAAATCTGAAGAAGAAGACATCCAGAAATCACTCCCATTTACTGTTTCAGCAAAATCAATCAAATACCTAGGAATAAAGTTGACCAAAGTAGTGAAGGACTTGTATGCTGAAAACTATGAGTCGCTACTCAAGGAAATAGAAACTGATACCAAGAAATGGAAAGATATCCCATGCTCATGGATTGGAAGAATAAATATCATCAAAATGAATATTCTCCCCAGAGCCATATACAAATTTAATGCAATACCCATCAAAGTTCCACCAAGCTTCTTTAAGAGAATAGAACAAACACTACAATCATTTATCTGGAACCTGGAAACACCTAGAATTGCTAAAAACATCTTGAGGAAAAGAAACAGAAATGGAGGCATCACACTCCCAGACCTTAAACTATATTAGAAAGCCATCAGCATGGTACTGGAACAAAAATAGGCACACAGACCAGTGGAACAGAATTGAAAGCCCAGATATAAATCCCCAAACCTATGGACATCTAATCTTTGATAAGGGGCCCCAAAGGATTAAATGGAAAAAGGAGGCTCTCTTCAATAAATGGTGCTGGGAAAAGTGGGTTGTAACATGCAGAAGAATGAAATTGTACCACTTTATCTCACCAGAAACAAAAATCAACTCCAAATGGATCAAAGACCTAGATGACAGACCAGAAGCAATCAAATATTTAGAGGAAAACATTGGTAAAACACTTTCCCACCTACACCTCAAGGTCATCTTTGATGAATCAAACCCAATCGCAAGGAAGACTAAAGCAGATACAAACCAAAGGGACTACATCAAATTGAAAAGCTTCTGCACATCCAAAGAAACTATTAAGCAAACAAAGAGACCCCTCACAGAATGGGAGAAGATCTTCACATGCCACACATCAGACAAGAAACTAATTACCAAAATATATAAAGAGCTCAGCAAACTTAGTACGAAAAAAGCAAATGACCCCATCCAAAAATGGGCAGAGGATATGAACTAAACATTCACCTCAGAGGAGATCCAAAAGGCTAACAAACATATGAAAAGCTGCTCTAGGTCACTGATTGTCAGAGAAATGCAAATTAAGACAACACTAAGATAACCACCTCACTCCTGTAAGAATGGCATACATCGAAAAGGACAGCAGCAATGAATGCTGGAGAGGTTGTGGGGACAGAGGAATCCTTTTACATTGCTGGTGGGAATGTAAATTGGTACAGCCTCTGTGTAGAGCAGTCTGGAAAACCTTCAGAAGGCTAGACATGGACCTTCCATATGATCCAGTAATTCCTCTCCTGGGGTTATACCCCAAGGACTCCATAACACCCAACCAAAAAGAGGTGTGTACTCCTATGTTCATAGCAGCACAATTCATAATAGCTAAAACCTGGAAGCAACCTAGGTGCCCAACACCAGATGAGTGGCTGAGAAAGCTGTGGTATATATACACAATGGAATACTATGCAGCTATCAAGAACAATGAACCCACCTTCTCTGACTTATCTTGGACAGAGCTAGAAGGAATTATGTTAAGTGAACTAAGTTAGAAAGATAAAGATGAGTATGGGATGATACCACTCATCAACAGAAGTTGAGTAATAAGATCTGAAAGGGAAACTAAAAGCAGGACCTGACCAAATTGTAAGTAGGGCACCAAAGTAAAAACCCAGTGGTGAGGGGTAGACATGCAGCTTCCTGGGCCAGTGGGGGGTGGGAGTGTGTGGGAGGGATGGATCACAGTCTTTTGGTGGTGGGAATGGTGTTTATGTACACTCCTAGCAAAATGTAGACATATAAATCAGTAGTTAATTAATATGAGAGGGGGAAAATCAATTGTATGTCTCAAAGTTTCTCAAAAGACAAACTGAATCTTTTAAATATATAGGCTATGTATTTGATATGCGGACTCTCTCAAAAGCCTCAACCAAGTAGATCAGAAGCATCCAATAACACAGCTATATACAAGATACTGGATACTGTACAGCAAACCCTAACAAAAGGACTTTTCAAAGTTAACCCAATTACCAAATAATGTGATGATAACATTAACTATCGATTGTCTTTTTGAACCCTAAGACAGCAGGAACTTCACATCTCCACTATAGAGCTCCTACTTCCCCCAGTCCTGGAACCCTTGGATAGGGCCCACTTTCCCGTATGCGTCTCCCAATCCATATCAAATAATATTACATCCGCCGATCACAACCTAACCAACACAACGATTGCCACCTCAACATGCTTCACTTCAGACTGTGTCCAGAGACTTCACGTGTAGAATGACAACCCTTCAGCTTCATTACTTGGGTGAGACCTTTCCTTTCATAGTATACTCTAATTTCGTCTCAGGTGGTTCACTTTCTAACAAAGTCCCAAAACCTAGATATACACCAGTTTCTGTGAGAGAGAGCATATGTTCACATGTATCTATAAACTACTGCAAAATATATACCTGAAAGCAGAATTACACTATAGTTTGCAGTGAGTACCCCCTAACATTTCCTCTCCATTATTCCAACCTTTAGGTCCATGATTGCTCAACAATATGTTTGGCTTCGTATGTTAACTCTCTTTTCAGTCACCAGGTTCCAGATGCCATCAGGATGCTGGCCAGGCTTCCCTGGATTGAAGACCCCACCAATGTGTCCTGGAGCTCCGCTTCCCCAGAGACACACCCTACTATGGAAAGAGAGAGGCAGACTGGGAGTATGGACCGACCAGTCATCGCCCATGTTCAGCGGGGAAGCAATTACAGAAACCAGACCTTCTACCTTCAGCAACCCACAATGACCCTGGGTCCATGCTCCCAGAGGGATGGAGAATGGGAAAGCTATCAGGGGAGGGGGTGGGATATGGAGATTGGGTGGTGGGAATTATGTGGAGTTATACCTCTCCTACCCTATGGTTTTATTAATTAATCCTTTCTTAAAAAAATGTAATTTGTATTTTAGAATATTAATAAGATAATATTTTATTTAAGCAAGCGTAGAAATAAGTCATAAAACACATGCTTGTATTCTCACCCCCAAAAAAAATATATGGTAAACTAAAAGACACAATGTTCAGGAAATAAAACACAAATCATCAAGGACTTTATTACTTTCCTAGACTTAATTTGGTAGGTATCTGTACTACCTCTACTTGGTCAGTAGGTTAAATGGTACCCTGCAGTTTCTGTCTCCAGCTGTTCCACATTGTCTCCTTGAGTCTAAGATATGTATCCAAACTATTCTACCCCTTCAAAGAGAATTTTTCAACTCATCTCCTGAGAGTTTCTGGCAGTGTTTGGTTCCATTTTCTTAGATGTTTAAGCACAGTATTTTAGTCTTCCTTTTTCTTTTTTTTTTTTCCTTTCTTACACATACACACACACACACACACACACACACACACACACACTCACACGTATCAGCTTTGTCAATAAACCTAACTGGTGCTATCTGCCTGTTTTTTGCGTGTTTATTTGTTCTACAATTTAGTCCACTCTATATTCTTGTTATCACATATCTCTATCCCGAGTCACACTCTCCCTATTTCTGCCCAAATATGCATTCTCTCCTTAAAAACAGCAAAGAAAAATACCTGAGGGATCTTGTCAAAATCTGAGTCAAGTATTTCACTATTCTCCATCGATTTCCCACCTTACCCAGCACAGAAACCAAAGGCTCCTTATGATTTTTCCCATTCAGCAACCTGATTTCTAACTTTCTATCACCTCAAGCTAATCCACTCTACTCTGAGTCTTGTTCTGTGAACAGCTGGCCCTCTCTTCAGAGAGTGTTAGAGTTGCTTTCTTAATATCAACATGCTTCCTGATAATTCCCCTGATTCCTTCCTTTCAATATCCCTTCAAATGTCCCCTTCTCAGTGAGTTTAGCCCTGGAACCCGGTCAAAATAGCAGCCCAAGCTGAAGTTCCCTTACCACGTCTGCTCTATTTTCCTAAATATTTTTCTTTAATTATTTTAATAATTTATATCACTGATCTCAATATAAGCTTCATGGTGGATGGCAGATTTCTTGAATTATGCCCTGGATTCATAAACTGGAATATCCATGTTCTGATAGAAATGTTAGCTGCATAGTTAGTGATGCATGAATGAACAACAAAGCAATGGAATGACAGTGCTCTTTGGCTAGGAACCTGATGGCAGTAAAAAGGGAAAATAAAGGAAGGTGTATGTGGTAGGAGGAATAGTTTAATATTTATGCAAAGAGACTCTGATGCCTGAGGCTCTGAAGTCTCAGGTTCAACACCCCCCAATACCACATCACCACAAGTAAAAGCTGATAATAAAGAAAGAGGGAGAGGGGGAGAGAGAAAGAAAGAAATGAAAGAATCATGGGGCTGAGGTAATAGCACTATGGTTATGTAAATAACTTTCATTTCTGAGGCTTTGAGGTCCCAGGTTCAATCTTCAGCAAAACCAGAACTCAGCACCACTAGTGCTGAGCAGTACTCTGGGGTCTCTCTGTCTCTCTCTGTATCTCTGTCTCTCTCTGTCTCTCTGTCTCTCTCTCTATATATATATATATATATATACATATATATACCCTTTCTGTGTGTGTGTTTGTATATCTCTCATTATAATATAAAATAAAATTTAAAAATGTGTTTATTGAAGAATATCTGTGGAGAGATCAGATTGTGGCTAGCCTGGTAGAGTTTCAACTTTACCATGTATGAGGATATGGGTTCAAGCCCACAGTCCCAACATCTACAGAGGAAACTACACAAACAATGAAGCAGTGCTGCAGATGCCTCTCCTCTCTCCTCTCTCCTCTCTCTCTCTTTCCTCTCTTCTCTTCTCTTGTGTTCTCTTCTCTCCTCTCCTCTCCTCTTCTCTCCTCTCCTCTCCTCTCCTTCTCCCCACCTCTCCCCTCTCTTCCCCTCTCCTTCTCTTCTCTTCTCTTCTCTTCTCTTCTCTTCTCTTCTCTTCTCTTCTTTCCTCTCTCTCTCTCCTCTCACTTCTATTAAAAAAGAAAGGCCACTGGTTATGGTGGAGTTGGCAGGCAATGAAACCCAACTCAGCAATAAATCTGATAACTACAACAACATATATATGGACAGTAGCACACTGGGTTAAGTGCATATGGTTCAAAGTACAAAGACCAACTTAAGGATCCCATTTGAGCCCCAACTCTCTACAGTTAGGGAGGTTGCTTCACAAATGGTGAAGCAGTTCTTCAAGTGTTTATCCTTCTCTCATCCTCTGTCTTCCCCTCCTCTCTCAGTTTCGCTCTGCCCTATCCAACAACAACAGTAGCAACAACAAATGAAAAAAAAAATTGCTGCCAGGAGCAGTGGATTTGTGGTGAAAGAATAGGAAAGAATAGGAAAGCTTTCAAGGGAGGGGATGGGATATGGAACTCTGATAGTGGGAACTATTTGAAATTGTACCCCTCTTATCCTATGGTCTTGTCAATATTTTTTTATTTTATAAATAAATTTAAAAAATATCTAGGGAGTATAAATGGACTAATGAATGGTGAAAACATTCACTTCCTCTACCCAGCAGCTTCACTGTAAAACACTAGCTCATCAAAAACAATTCTGCATGGGGACTTGTCAGTTTATGGAATCTGGTCTAGTTCCTCTGTGCACACATGCTCCCAGCTGGGGCATCAGTTGAGATGAAATAAACTGGCAGTATCTGAACATGTGAGTGCACTTTCATTGCCTTTGTCTTTACATAAAGCCAAGAGTTAAAGTGCTAAAAAGCATAGAAAATCATTAGAACAATTTACTTCTGTGTTTACTTTCACTGAGCCAGAAATATTTTTTGAAATAGTTTTGCAGTAATTGACTAAATATGGAAGCAAATACTTGCAAAATTAGATCATCAAACTGAAACTTACTTTAATATTTCAGCAAAATCACTGGTTAGGGCATTTGACCATGTATTATAATAAAATTCATGTTAGCTGCAATAACTTCAAGGAAACATAAAAATGAATTCCTCTTTTTTTTTGTCTCTGAGGCCCAAGTGGCAATGATTCAGAAGTGTCATCTTCAGAATATAGTTCACACATAATTATGTCCTGTATTTATAAGGAATCTAGTATATAAATTCTTAAACAGAGCAGTTTAACCATCTTTGAAAGGATGAACATCTGAATGGAATTACAATGATATAAGGAGAAACATAAAAATTGAAAGACTATAGTCACACTGTAAATTTTCTCCATTCCATATTTGCATTCTCTTTTGTATCATTAAGTCATATATTGTGTAATTTATTAAATGACCCAGCTTCTTAGAAAACTCATTTTTTAAGAATAACCTGGATGACAGAGTCCCATTAAATCTTGAGTATAACTTGGGGCTACATAATTTCCTCTACACCTCAGGTGGCTTTGTGTCAGTTTTTTGTTTGTTTGTTCTTATATTTTTAATTTTTATTAGTGATTTAATAATTATGAACAAGATTAACAAAGGCACAATTCCACACAGTTCCCAACCAGAGTTTCACACCCTACCCTCTCCACTGGAAGTTTCCCTATTCTTTATCCCTCTGGAGAATATGGACCAAAATTATTCATGGGGTGCAGAAGGTGGAATATCTGGCTTTTGTTAAGGCTTCTTTGATGGGTATGTGTGTTAGCAGGTGGGTTCATACCCACAGCCTGTTTCTCTCTTTCCTTAGTGGGGTAGGGCTCTGGAGAGGTAAGGTTGTAAGACACATTGGTGAAGCTGAAAAAAAAATGTTCCCCAGTTCCATAATAGATAGACAGGCGGGTCCACTGTCCCTGCATTTTAGCAAACCTAAGGTATTAGAAATGTAACCAATCGGATTGAATCTTTTTGTTTCACAGAATGTAGCCAACCAAATTGTATGTTTCATTTTATAGTCACTTGCACCCTGTCAGCCCAGATTGGACCTGGATTGTAAACAATCCACTTTATCCTGGCTCCTACATGTACCTTGATGACTCACAATGTGACCAATCCATTTGCACATTGTACCTGACACACCTGATCCCGATCGGTGTGCCCTGTGACTACCTTGTAACCAATCAAAATGTACCTTTTCCAAAACCACCTGTAACCAGTCAATGCATGCCAGGCCCAGCTTGAAGTATATATGTGGCTTTCCAAATCAGTTGGAGAGTCTAGCTGTGTCAGGAGTCTACTAGATTCCTCAGGCTAAATAAAGTATCTTCCTGCCCTCCACATGTTCTTGGCCTTAGACTAGTCCTTTGTATCAGCTGCATTCTTGAGCTGAAACATTTGGAGCTATAGCAGTCTTGAGCTGTAACACTCAGAATTGTAACACTTGGAGCTGTTCCGCGGATATTTCTGTAACAGAGTCCTCTACATAGGGAGTTCAGGATGGTGTCATGGTAGCATATACAGCTTGGTGGCTGAAAAGTGGTAAGATATAAAGCAAATTGTTCAATAAACAGGAACTCAAGGATAGAAATAAATTACTCTGAAATTCAGACACACCCCGTGGGCAGCTATCAAATAGTGGCATTTAAATGTTCACTAACCTCTGATTTTCTTAAGAGGATGGCTAGATAAATGTGCACATTTGGATGCAGCAGAGTCCTTGAGTCTTCCAGGAAATGTTGTGAAGCATTGGTATGAGTCACAAATCATGTGATGTGCTCCCACACAGAAGGAATCATCTATTCCTTGAATTTATCCATTAGCTGAAGTGTCAAATTAAATTGTTTAGTATAGCCTCAAAAATAGATTGGTAGTTACAGATAAGATATCAAATGAATGGGAGTCGAGCTGTAGCGCAGCGGGTTAAGCGCAGGTGGCGCAAAGCACAAGGTCGGGCATAAGGATCCCAGTTCGAACCCCGGCTCCCCACCTGCAGGGGAGTCGCTTCACAGGCAGTGAAGCAGGTCTGCAGGTGTCTATCTTTCTCTCCTCCTCTCTGTCTTCCCCTCCTCTCTCCATTTCTCTCTGTCCTATTCAACAATGACAACAACAATAATAACTACAACAATAAAACAAGGGCAACAAAAGGGAATAAATAAATAAAATAAATATTTAAAAAATTTAAAAAAATTTAAGAAAAAGATATCAAATGAATTATCACTGAATTACAACTTCAGTTACCTTGTCTTGATGAGCAAAATGTCTTAACATACTTTGCAAGGTGTTATCTCATACTATTAGTCACAACTTGCTTGATACATTGAAGAATTTAGTATTATTTTGCTGAAAAGACACATTTTATAATATCCTAATATATGACTAAAGATATTCTTCATATGAACTTTAAATTACCATCATAGAGTGCTTACGTATGTCCCTATCACATAACTTTGATTTTTCTTAATCTCATCCAACTATATGTGTGTTTTTGTTTGTTTGTTTGTTTGTTTGTTTTGAGTTTGTTTTAGAGAAATAAAATAGAGGGGCCAGGTGGTAGTGCACCAGGTTAAGCACACATATCACAGTGCACAAGGACCTGAGTTCAAGCCTCTGGTCCCCACCTGCAGGGGGGTAGCTTCACAAACAACGAAGCAGAACTTTAATTGTCTCTCTGTCTCTCTCCCCTTACCCTTTCATTTTCTCTCTGTCTTTATGCATTAAAAACTGGAGAGAGAAAAATAAAAAAGATATTGGTGTGACCAAGTAGAGCACACATGTTGCAATGTACAAGGACCTTGGGTTAAGCCCCTTGCCTCCACCTGTGGGGGGAGGCAAGATGAGTGATGAATCAAGGCTACAAGTGTCTCTCTTTTTCTCTTGCCTTCTATTACCTCTCCCTCTTTCAATTTATTTGTCTCTATCTAAAATAATAAAGTAATATACTTCACCCATGTGTTAATAGGAGATTCCTTCTCTTAGAATAGTTAATAACAAAAATTTTGATGTTAGAAATGCTATAATGTGAGGGCTAGTTGGTGGTGTACCTGGTTGAGTGCATATGTTACCATCCACAAGAACTCAAGTTTAAGCCCCCAGTCTCCACCTAAAGAGGGGAATCTTAAAGAGTAGTAAATCAGGACTGCAGGTCTCTCTCATTCTCCATCTCTCCCTCTCTCTGTAACCCTAATTATCTCAATTTTTCTCTGTCCTATCAAATAAATAAAGAAAAAATAGGAAGTAAATAATTGCTGGGAGCAGTGAATTCATAGTGCAGACAGCTAGTCACAAGGACCAAAACCAAACCAAACCAACACTACAGATGTTTTAGAAGTACAATTTCTGGCCACTTCAAAATGTTTTCCTCTATTAACTGTTATTCAGTGTTAGTAAATTTCTTGTCTGGAAAGTTCTTCATCACTTCTTCAAATCTGAGTATTAATTTAGCTGTGTAGAGTAACCTTGGGTGGCTGTATTTTCTGTTCGGTATTTTGAATTATTTCCTCCCAGTCCTTTTAAGCCCTTAGATTTTCTGTTGACAAATAAGCTGACAGTCATATGTGAGTGCCTTCACAAGTTTTTTTTTCTCTTACTATTTTTAATATTGTTAAATTTGTGTATTTACCTTTGTGAACTTAGGCTTGGGTTTGTTTTTCTTTTCACTTTGAGCTTTGGATCTGAGGGTCTATCTTCTTCACTTTGGACAAATTCTTGGTAAATATTTCTTCAAATATGTATTCTCTTAGGGACCAAGGCTATGAGGAAACTGGTTGAGGACTTGGGTTTAAGCCCCTCTTTCCATTTGAAGGGTCCCCCACACATGGTGAAGCTTATCTTCTACTTTCCCTTTCTTCCTTCCTCTTCCCTCTCAATTTTGTCTTTTATAAGAAAAAAAAGGGGGGGGGGTGATGATTATCACTTGGAGCACCAAGTACCAGTTACAATCCTGGTGGTGATAAAATAAAATTTAAAAACCTCTATTTCTCTTTCTGGCACTCTTATATTACAGATTCTCTCTCTCTCTCTCTCTCTCTTGATGTTGTCCTGTAAATCCTGCATCATTTTATTCATTTTAGTTATTTTACTTTTTGTTTTGTTGGAATGACTTCCTTTAGTCTATCTTCTAGCTTAACACTTCAGCTATTGATTTCTGTGTTCTTTGGATGTTTACCACATTTTTAACTCAGCTGCTTATTATTTATTATTATTATTATTATTATTATTATTATTATTAGAAACAGGGCTTCAAAATTGTGTGATTTTGTTACTTCAGGTGGACTCCTTTTATGTTTCTTTCAAATTCAGAGATAAGCAGAGAGGAAAAGATAAACACAAAGAGAAAGAGAGACTATAACACCTTTTCCTCACTATAGAAGTGTCCCTTGTGTATGATGTTCCCATGTGGTGCCAGAGACTCAAACCTGGGTCTCTGATAATAAAGTGTAGCCTATCTCCTCAACTTCAGATAATGTATCATTTGCCTCTCTAATATATGTTATGATTCCTTTCATGTTTTCTCTTATGCTTTCTCTAAAGTTGTTTAAATTTTCTAATATTAAACTTCTCATTTTAATTTCATTCTTAGGATCATAGCTTTGATGTCTTCTGCAGAAGTATTTTACAACTCTGTTGGATTTAGTACTCTCTTCAAACTACTCTCTCAGTCCATCAATGTAAGTGATTTCCACTGTCTCCCCCATGTGATTAGAAAGGGAGGACTTTGGTTCAGTCTGTCCTAATTTACTTGATTAAATTTATTATCATGAAGAGATGAAATATTTACTCATGTGTCAACAACTTTATTGTGAACATTACTTCCCAATAAAATGATATTTAAGAAATCATTATCCTATAGTATTTTGCAAATTGGGCTTATTCTGGGTGTTGAGATTTTGTGCATTGTTGTGATAATTTATCTAAGATCTAAGCCCATTTCTTCTTTTTAACTATATTTTTATTTATTTATCCATTGGATAAAGACAGTCAGAAATAGAGAGGGAATAGAAATATAGAGAGGAAGGTAAATAGAGAGATACCTGCAGCTCTGCTATACCACTTGTAAAGCTTTTCCCTTGATAATGGGGAGGGTTCAAACCCAAGTCCTTCTGCATTGCAACATGAGTGGTCAACCAGGTGCACCACCACTGGGCCCCTTAAGCCCATTTCTTTCTGTGTTTTTCCATGTTTGTTGTAGCTTCACTGTTGCTGTAGAAGCAAAGGTGACCTGTGAGGTGGCCATTTTGACTTTCCCTCCCTGTAAGTGTGTGTGTGTGTGTGTGTGTGTGTGTGTGTGTGTGTGTGTGTATGTATGTATGTTGAAACTGTATGTATGTACAGTTTCAAGGCTTCAGGATTAACTTTGCTTTTTCATTCAGGTAAAGGACAGAGAGAAAGGCAGAAGAAGCACTGATGGTTGTAGGACATAAATCTGAGCTATATATGGCAAAACATTTGCTCTGTCTAGTGATATATTGCTCTAGTCCTATGTAAACATTCTTACACCTTCAACTGGTATTGGGATTCCTCCAAGGATAATATAAAATTTGATTTTATTCAAGATAATGCATTAAGGATTCAAATTTAAAAGTCTTATATATATTTATATAAAAATTTAATAAAGCAAAGAAATGTTGAGTGTATATAACTGATGGATTTGCATTCAGTTTTCTAGGGTTATGTCTCCATGCCCTAGAGTCATAAGCCTACCAAAGTAGAAAAATTGTGAGATATGTCAAAGGCATTCACACGCTTTAAAATCATTATAAAGGATCCAGGTGGTGGCACACCTGATTAAGAGTGCACAAGTAGCTGGGTTCAATACTCTGGTCCCCACCTTCAGGGGGAAATCTTCACAAGTGGTGAAGCAAGGCTGTAGGTGTCTCTCTGTCTCTCTCCCTCTCTGTCTTCCCCTCCCCTCTCAAATTCTCTCTGTATCTATCCAATAATAAATAAATAAATAAGTAAATAAATAAATTAGATATTTTTTTAAAAAAACAACTACAAATTGTTAGTAGAATGGTAAATCCTCCTATAATGATGTAAATCTCTCCTCTGTAGACTGTCAGTATGACCCTGCCCTTATGAGGTGATGGGAAAACAGCTAATGTTTATTTGCTGGTCCTGTCTGCTTCATGCAAATTTTCAATTCCTAACCAAAAATTGAAAATGAATTTCCTGCTTTTCCTCCATGCTATAGTCATATTTTATTTAAGTTGGCCATCCAAATTATGAATATATATGTGCACTTCCAAGACATACTGAGCGAATGGCTAGGAATAAGGACTAAGGACAGTTTAAGAGCCAGTGAAACGACAGGGCCTTCAGTGGATTCTGTGCAGTCTGGATACCTGAATAGCCTGAAGGCAGATCAGCTCCCAGATACACCAGACAAAACTGAAGCACGCCCAATAAATTGGTTGAGGAGCAAACCAGGTTAGGATGACCCAGTATTCATGAGACAGCAAATGTGTTTTGATTAAACACTACACTTACTGTAGTTTTTGGAATATATACCACTCTGCCTCTGTCTAAAATAAATAGACAAAGAAGCAAAAACTAAAGCTGTAAGTGAAAGGGATTATCATCAAGGGTATTTAAGGAGGGAAAAGCAACATCTTTGTATCTTCACTGGGGTCTGTGTGACTTCTTTTACCTAGAGATGCCTTCCCTAGGTTTCTGGAGTCACTTAATGATCTTTCCCCTGAGTTTGGAGGAAATCCCATGTGCACAGTGCTCTGAGTATATTAGGCAAAGTGAGCACACCTTTTACTTTCTCTCACAAGGAAGTCATTTTTGCTTTTTAAAATGTCTCTGAAGGACTGCAGGAAGATGGCCGACTGAGAAGCTGCTAGCAGCTGACCTCCGACCACATCTCCTGAAAACGGTAGGATTTTCTGCCTTTAGCAGGCCAGCCAATAAGGGGTCCTAGCGGTGACACCAAGGAGGTGACTATAACTTAATTTGGGTTAAGAATTAGAGTAGGGAAAAAAAGGGGAAAATTTTTTTTTCTTCCTTTTAATTTTCAGACATACCTCCTTCCCGCCACCCCGCCCAAGCAGTCCCTGGGGACCAGCTCCTAGCAGGATCCCCCACACCACCAAAGAGGGAAAAAGAACTGGATTTTAGAAAGTTTGATATTATGTTGTTTAACTTCAAAGACCATTAAATGACAAGAAACCATGTGAAAGAAAATAATATTCCTTTGTTTTTCAGTTAAATTGTGAAGTGTTTGAAATTCCAGCACATTTAAAAGAACTGTAATGTGTCTTAATATATTGTCTGTATATTTTCTATTACCAATATAGGAAAATACTGGAATTTAGCAATTTGAGCAACATAAATGTATTATCTCAGATTTATGTAGGTCAGAAATACAGTAGACATGACTGTTTATTCTGTGCCCTTTTGGCTCACTGATAAGGTGTTGTGAGGACTAATTTTGGCTACCTTTTTCCAGAGGTGAATGTTTTGTTCATATCCTTTGCCCATTTTTGGATGGGGTCATTTGCTTTTTTGGTGCTAAGTTTGCTGAGCTCTTTATATATTTTGGTGATTAGTTTCTTGTCTGATGTCTGGCATGTGAAGATCTTCTCCCATTCTGTGAGGGGTCTCTCTGTTTGTTTAATAGTTCCTTTTCCAGAGGTTTGAGAATCTATCAATGAATCTACTTGCAGGTTCATTTAGAGTTAGTCTATCACTATATTCAAGACCTTTTTTTTTTTTTTGGCTGAAGGAATGTGATTCTGAGTTTCTATAATGTGAGCACTTGACCAGGTGCACCACCACTTGGCCCTTTATTCTGAATTTCTGAATGTCATCTCTCTAAGGGTCCATTGTCCAAGTGCCACAGGAAGACAAACACTATACTAGTTTTTTGCAGCAAAGGGAAAATGTTCCTTTATAACCCCAGAAGCTGTATTGGAGACAGAAGTCATTACACAAATCAATTTCCAAACCATTAGAGAGAACACTTATGAAAGTGAAAGCTAATACTAGCAGTACTGGCTGTCATCCTCAGGCCACCTCCTGCTGCCCTGGCCACTATAGACAGCCACGTCTTTTAAGGGCTAGAGCTTCACAGTGAGTCATACTGAGTATATTTTCATGCATTTATTGACCATTTGCATATCTTCTTTGGAGAAAATTCTACTCAAATCCTCTGCCCATTTCATCATCATGCTGTTTTTATTATAGAAATGTAGACCTCTTTCTTCCAAATATTAAATATCAGAAGTGGGACTTGCTAAAATTTTCTTCCATTTGTGTGTGATATTTTCATTATATTGATAGTATCATTTGATCCATGGAATTTTAAAAAATTGACAAGTTCAATTCTATCTTTTCTTATTTGTATTTGATGTCATTAAAAATGTTAAATGTTTCACCCGAGTAATGAAGCTGAAGGGTTGTCATTCCACACGTGAAGTCTCTGGACACAGTCTGCGGTGAAGCATGTTGAGGTGGCAATTGTTGTGTTGGTTAGGTTGTGATCGGCGGATGCAATATTATTTGGTTTGGATTGGGAGATGCATACGGGAAAGTGGGCCCTATCCAAGGGTTCCAGGACTGGGGGAAGTAGGGGCTCTATAGTGGAGATGGGAGGTTCCTGCTGTCTTAGGGTTCAAAAAGACAATCGATAGTTAATATTATCATCACATTATTTGTTAATTGGGTTAACTTTGAAAAGTCCCTTTGTTATGGTTTGCTGTACAGTATCCAGTATTTTGTATATAGCTGTGCTATTGGATGCTTCTAATCTACTTGGTCTAGGCTTTTGAGAGAGTCCGCATATCAAATACACAGCCTATATATTAAAAAGATTCAGTTTGTGTTTTGAAAAACTTTGAGACATACAATTGATTTCCCCCCTCTCATATTAATTAACTACTGATTTATATGTCTACATTTTGCTAGGAGTGTACATAAACACCATTCCCACCACCAAAGGACTGTGACCCATCCCTTCCGCCCACTCCCACCCCCCACTGGCCCAGGAAGCTGCATGTCTACCCCTCACCACTGGGTTTTTACTTTGGTGCCCTACTTACAATTTGATCAGGTCCTGCTTTTAGTTTCCCTTTCAGGTCTTCTTAGTCAGCTTCTGTTGATGAGTGGGATCATCCCATACTCATCTTTATCTTTCTGACTTAGTTCACTTAACATAATTCCTTCTAGCTCTGTCCAAGATGGGTCAGAGAAGGTGGGTTCATTGTTTTTGATAGCTGCATAGTATCCCATTGTGTATATATACCACAGATTTCTCAGCCACTCATCTGTTGTTGGGCACCTGGGTTGCTTCCAGGTTTTAGCTATTATGAATTGTGCTGCTATGAACATAGGAGTACACACCTCTTTTTGGTTGGGTGTTATGGAGTCCTTGGGGTATAACCCCAGGAGAGGAATTACTGGATCATATGGAAGGTCCATGTCTAGCCTTCTGAGAGTTTTCCAGACTGCTCTCCACAGAGGCTGTACCAATTTACATTCCCACCAGCAATGTAAAAGGGTTCCTCTGTCCCCACATCCTCTCCAGCATTTGTTGCTGCTGTCCTTTTTGATGTATGCCATTCTTACAGGAGTGAGGTGGTATCTTAGTGTTGTCTTAATTTGCATTTCTCTGACGATCAGTGACCTAGAGCAGTTTTTCATATGTTTGTTGGCCTTTTGGATCTCCTCTGAGGTGAATGTTTTGTTCATTTCCTCTGCCCATTTTTGGATGGGGTCATTTGCTTTTTTGGTGCTAAGTTTGCTGAGTTTATTTCATCTCAGGTAGTTCACTTTCTAACAAAGTCCCATAACCTAGATATACACCAGTTTTTGTGAGAGAGAGCTTATGTGCACACGTATCCATAAACTACTGCAAAATATATACCTGAAAGCAGAAGTACACTAGAGTTTGCAGTGAGTACCTCCCTAACACTTCCTCTCCACTATTCCAAGCTTGGGATCCATGATTGCTCAGCAAATTGTTTGGCTTCATATGTTGACTCTCTTTTCAATCACCAGGTTCCAGATGCCACCAGGATACTGGCCAGGCTTCCCTGGGTTGAAGACCCCACCAATATGTCCTGGAGCTCAGCTTCCCCAGAGACACACCTTACTAGGGAAAGAGAGAGGCAGACTGGGAGTATGGACCGACCAGTCAACGCCCATGTTCAGTGGGGAAGCAATTACAGAAGCCAGACCTTCCACCTTCTGCAACCCTCAACGACCCTGGGTCCATGCTCTCAGAGGGATAGAGAATGGGAAAGCTATCATGGGAGGTGGTGGGTTATGGAGATTGGGTGGTGGGAATTGTGTGGAGTCGTACCCCTCCTACCTTATGTTTTTGTTCATTAATCCTTTCTTAAATAAAAAATTTTTTAAAAATTGTTAAATGTTAAAAATGTTACCTCTGTTTTTCTTTTTGCTGTTGTTTTGTTTTCTAACACTTTAAATGCATTTGCTATAGTTATGGAACCAATTTGGTGTTTCTGCTGAGACTCATATATTGTGTACTTATTTTTTTCCCAGAATTTAATTTCAGGAAGCAAAAATGAGTTTGGTGGTAAATTTCTTTCTCTATCAAAATTGTGGCATTGTGGTGTTTCTTTCCCTTCTTTCTATCTGTGTTTCCAGGATTATCCCAGGGGCTCTGTACTAGCACTATGAATCCACTGCTCCTAGAGGTATTCTTTCCATTCTCCTTATAGGATGGGACAGAGAGAAATTGAGATATGATGAGGATACAGGGAGAGGAGAGAAAACTAGACACCAGCAGACCTGATATGCGCTGTGAGGCATCTCCCCTGAAGGTGGGGAGCTTGAGTTGGGATCCATGTGTGGGTGTGGGTCCTTATGCTTCAAACTGTGTGATTTAACAGGGTGCCAGTGTCTGGCTCACATGTGTTTTAATTTTCAATAGACATACTAGAGAATGAGAATAGAGACACTTTATAAACTATAGCCATAGGTCTTTTCATCATTTAAAAGAGCAAATATAGACTACATCAAACTGAGAAGCTTCTGCACAGCCAAAGAAATTATCACACAAACAGAGACCCTCACAGAATGGGAGAAGATCTTCACATGCCATTCATCAGACAAGAGACTAATATCCAAAATATACAAAGATCTCAGCAAACTTAGCAACAAAAAAGCAAATGACCCCATCCAAAAATGGGCAGAGGATTTGAACAGAACATTCACTACAGAAGAGATCCAAAAGGCTAACAAACACATGAAAAATTGCTCCAGGTCACTGATTGTCAGAGAAACACAAATAAAGACAACTTTAAGATACCACCTCACCCCTGTCAGAATGACATACTTCTGGATTGACCAGTCCACACCCATGTTCAGCGGAGAAGCAATTACAGATGTCAGACCTTCCACCTTCTGCATCCCACAATAACCTTGGGTCCATACTCCCAGAGAGATAAAGAATAGGAAAGCTATCAGGGGAGGTGGTGGGATATGAAGTTCTGGTGGTGGGAGTTGTGTGGAATTATACCCTTCTTATCCTATGGTTTTGTTAATGTCTCCTTTTTAAATAAATTAAAATTTTTTAATTAAAAAGAAAAAAGAAGAATGGCATACATCAAAAAGGACAGCAGCAACAAATGCTGGAGAGGCAGTAGGGACAAAGGAACCATTCTGCACTGCTGGTGGGAATGTAAATAGAGAAGAGAGACACACACACAGAGTCCACTCTGAGTCAGATTTCTTCCCCCAAATAATTCACAAACCAGTATCAGTGATTTCAAAAAGCAAAAGAAGGGGGAATGAAGAAAAGAAGACAAGAACAAGAAAAGAAGAAGAAGAAGAAGAAGAAGAAGAAGAAGAGGAGGAGGAGGAGGAGGAGGAGGAGGAGGAGTAGGAGGGATGGAAGGAAGGAGTTTTTTGTTTGTTTTGTTTTGTTTTTAATTAGCTAGGAGGATGGAAAAAGGAGAGAAGAGTGAAAGGAAGAGGTAGAATGAAACAAGTTCCTCTCGCAATAGATAGGGTGCCCAGTCACCCTATCCAGCGAATCACCCTACCCAGCGAATCTTAAGGTAAGAACCTAAATTAGGGGTGAGGTCACAAGCTGCTGCTTGTTGGAGCTCACATGAGCAGCAGCCTCCAAGTCACCAAATAAAAAAAAATCAAAACAAAAATGAAAGAGAGAGAAAAAAATATTCTTACTGGGTCATTGAGTAAGCTCAACAAGTAAGAGCAGAGACCTTGCATGCCTGAAGTGTCAACTTCAATCCTTGACACCACCATTAACCAGTCTGTAGCAGAGTTCTAATCTTTATTTCATGAAAATCAATCAATAAATATATTTTTTTCTAAAAAAAAAGTGCAAATATAGCCATGTAGGAAGATAAATGTTCTTTCTTTTGCTCGGTAAGAAAATTATAAAATAATAATAATGGATATTTATGTTATGGGAATCCATGATTTGTTAGCTCTTCATGCAAAATCCAGTTCTTGAGAGATACAGTTTTTGTAAGAAGATAGGTCAGTTGCAGTAACCTGACAAAATGGAATACTTTTTGCCTTGAAAAATAACCTTACTCCCAGAGTGAAGTTCAATGTTTATTTACTAGCTGAGGAAGTAAATTAAAAATAGAAATAGAAATCATCCAGTTTTCATCCTTCTCTTTTTGACTTATCTCATTTAACATGATTCCTACAAGCCCCTGCAAGGATGAGGTGAAAAATGTAAATTCACATTTTTAACAGCTAATTAGTATTCCATTGTATACATAGATCACAACTTACTCAGACACCTGGGTTGCTTCCAAGTTTGGGCTATTACTAACTGTAGTACACAAAGTAAAACTTGGCCTTGGTGTGGTGTTTTAAGCCTGCCCCAAACTCTGAGGAAGTAGGTTGGGGGAGGGGGGCTTGGGAGCGCTGGAGTATAATGTGGGTAAGAACCTAAATTTGGGGTGAGAGTGTTTTGCAGAGTTTCTACCAATATATCAACAAGAGTACTGTAAACCACTATCTTCCAGTAAAATTATTTTTAAAAAATTGAAATGGTGGTGGAGGAGATAGCATAGTAGTTATACAATCTGTCATCCTTCAGGCTTCAGGGTCCCAGGGTCAGTTCCAGTCCCACCATAAGCCAGAGCTGAGCAGCACTATAGGAAAATGTAAAAGAAAAAAGGGAAGAAAAAAATTAAAAAGGAGGAGAAGGAAAACGAGGAGGGGGGATGGGGTGGAAGGAGGAGAGGGAGATGGAAGAATGGTAGACCCAGGGGAATAGCTTAGTAGCAAAGCATAGGACTTGTAAATTTTCTGGCCTAGGTTTGATCCACAACACTGTAAGAGTGGTACTCTTCCCTCTCTCACTTCCTCTTCCTCCCCCTCTCCCTCTCCCTCTCCCTTTATCTCTCCATCTCCTTTTATCTTTCCATATCCTTTTATTTCTCCCTCTCCCTTTATCTCTCCCTCTCCCTTTATCTCTCCTTCTCCCTTTAGCTTTCCTTCTCTGTCTCTCTCCCTCTCCTTTTCCCTCTCCCTCTTTCACTCCTTCTCCCTCTCCTTCTTCCTCTCTCTCTCTCCCTCTCCCTCTTTCTCTCCTTTTCCCTCTTTCTCTCCCTTTCTCTCTCCCTCTTTTTCTCCCTATCCTCTCTCTCATAAAGGTAAGTTTAAAAAATTAATCTAAGTAAAATAGAAATGGGTAGTGGGTCATGGAAGGACACTGTAAAAGTGTAAAACCACTCCATGAAGCAGCCTGTAATGGTGTGGGGAAGTTTGAATGATCATATGAAGAACAAGATGTAACTCCTAATGTTTGCTCACTTAAATTACTTTTATTTATTCAAGACTGCATAGCCTACCTCCCAGTTCTTAGGAAATAGTCACTCACTCCTGAGATTTTCTAACCAATGTCATTATCTTTTATAGTAATTAAAAATAAAAGACTTTGTGTGGCTTTGTCTGGGGTTTAATCAAATTGGAGGTTTATTACATCCCTGTTATTTAGAGCAAAATAGGCAAAGGGGCAAAGACTGGCTAGTCAAGATGGTAATAACCATGAGTATTTTTAAATAAAATTAAAGTATTAACAAGACCATAGGATAAGAGGGGTAAAATTCCATATAATTCCCACCACCAGACTTCTGTATCCAATTATCTCCCTTGAACTCTTACCTATTCTTTGTCCCTCTGGGAGTATGGACCCAGGATCATTATGGGGTGCAGAAGGTGGAAGGTCGGGCTTCTGTAATTTCTTCCATGCTGAACATGGGCATTTACAAGTCAGTCTATACTCCCAGCCTGTCTCTCCCTTTACCTAGTGGGGTAGGGATCTGGGGAAGTGGGGCTCCAGAACACCCTGGGAAGTCCAGTTGGCATTATGCTAGCATCTGGAACCGGGTGGCTGAAAAAGAGTTAAGATATAAGGCAGAACAAATTATTGACTAATCATGAACCTGAAGACAAAAATAATGCAAATGGAGATTTGGGGTCTACGTTTTGGAAAAAGCTAGTAGGTCTATTTTAGCTATATTCCAAGGGGCTCATTAACTTGCAAGTTTTTGTCTGAGCTTGATAGCTAACTTGCAGATGACCTAAGTTATTGTCTGGGGAGATGGTGTCATAGTTGGAAAAAAGGACTTAGAAAGCTGGATCAGGAAGAGAGTAACCCCCAAATATGGGGAAAATATTCAAATATTGTTAACTATAAATGCCATAGATTTGATCTGAGGTGCATAGTCAACACAGGAGTCTATGTAACCTCTGCATCCCTGCAGGTCTAAGCTGACATTCTGTGGTCATGCCTAGGAACATTCCAGGCTGTACTAATTTCAGGATACATCATCCTTGAGGGATAGGTAGAGTATGTTATCCAATCTCCCTTTGGAGAATGAAACATCCCCTACCCTTATTTATCCACATTGAGAGAAAGGTCCTATAAGGGCCCACAAATGGGTCTATTATGTTGTTCCTGATGGAGATGACCAGTGACAGTGGTGAGACAGATCCAGTAGAAGTCAAGGCCCACCACATCTGTGTGGGAATCACATGAATGGTGACCAGGGCCCCAGGTGATGGGATATCCTATAATAAGTCATCACTAAAGTATGCCAACTAGTCTTTTTCCCTTATTCAGCTTCTGTAGTCTTTATTTTGGATGATAAGATTAACAATGGAGTGATTCAGAGACATGGAATAGGAGGCAGGTGAGGAGAATATCTAGGTCTAAGTAGAAACTATTTGATTAGGCCTTTCTACTTGCTTGATACATTTATTGACTCACTGCAAACTGTTGTGCACTTTTGCTTTAAGATAATAGGTTTTCCTCTAACTTATAGATACATGTGTACATATGTGCTATATCATGGGCCCTGGTCTGGGGAACTCTGTAATACTTACTTGATTCCATAGTGTAGAAAAGACTGGCACTAAAGAAAGAAACTGCATACCATAAACTATACCACTTAAGTATATCCATAGAATTAGGAAAACAGGGCTATTTTCTTTTTTATATATTTTTACCTGTGTCAATATTTGTTAGTTTTCATTTATTTTAATAAAATCAAATAAATAAAGCCACCATACACCTTTCATTCAGAGACAGAAGTCTACATGGTTACTATATTTTTAGGGAAATAACAATTTTGGTCTCTATGTGCCTTACCTAATTTGAGTTATTAGAAGTGGACAGAGATAAGTAGGGAATTCCATTTTTTCAATTTCTTTATTGGAGAATTGATGTTTTATTCAACAGTGAATACAATAGTTTGCACATGAATAACATTTCTCAGTTTTCCATATAACAATACAACCTCTACTAGGTCCTCTGTCATCCTTCTTGGACCTGTATTCTCCCCCCACCCCCAACCGCAGAGTCTTTTACTTTGGTGCAATACACCAATTTCAGTTCAGGTTTTACTTGTGTTTTCTCTTGTGATCTTGTTTTTCAACTTCTGCCTGAGAGTGAGATCATCCCATATTCATCCTTCTGTTTTTGCTTATTTCACTTAACATGATTTTTTCAAGCTCCATCCTAGATCAGCTGAAAACGGTGAAGTCACCATTTTTAATAGCTGAGTAGGATTCCATTGTGTGTGCATGTATGGTATGCAAAAATCTTTTTCCATTATGTGAGAGGTCTTTTGGTTAGGGTAGTAGTTTCTTTAGCTGTTCAGAAGCCTTTTAATTTGATGTAGTCCTATAGGTTTATGCTTGCCTTAGTGTCCTTTGTAATTGAATTCGTTTCATTGAAGATGTCTTTAAAATTTATGCGGAAAAGAGTTCTTCCAATATTTTCCTCTAAGTATCTGATAGTTTCTGGTCTAACATCCAAGTCCTTGATCCCCTTGGAATTTACTTTTGTGTTTGGTGAAATATAGTGGTTCAGTTTCATTCTTCTGAATGTTTCAACCCATTTATTCCAAAACCATTTGTTGAGGAGACTCTGCTTTCCCCAGTTAATAGTTTGGGCACCTTTGTCAAAGATTAGATGTCCATAGGTGTGGGGCCTCACTTTGGGCTCTCAGTTCTATTCCACTGGTCAGTGTGTCTATCCATGTTCCAGTACCAAGCAGTTTTGTTGACAACAGCCCTATAATACAATTTGAGATCTGGGAGGGTGTGCCTCCAGTTCTATTCTTTCTTCTCAAGATTGTTTTGGCAATTCTTGGTCTTTTCTGGCTCCAGATAAACTTTTGTAGCATTTGTTCTATTCTCCTAAAAAATGTGTTTGGAATCTTGAAGGGGATAGCATTAAATTTGTAGATGGCTCTGGGTAGTATATTCATTTCGATGATGTTAATTCTTCCAAGCCATGAACATGGAATATCTTTCCACTTTGTGTCTTTTTCAGTTTCCTTCAGTAATGACTCATAATTTTCAGGATACAAGTCTTTCACTTCTTTTGTTAGGTTTACTCCTAGATATTTTATTGTTATTGTTGACAATAGTAAAAAGAATTGATTTCTGGATATCAATTTCTTCTAACTTTGTGTTTGCATAGAGGAATGCCTCTGACTTTTGAATGTTAATTTTGTAGCCTGACACCTTACTGTATTGCCTGATGATTTCCAAAAGCTTCTTGCTGGATTCCTTAGGTTTTTCTATGTATACTATCATGTCATCTGCAGATAGGGAGAGTTTGGCTTCTTCTCTTCCAATCTGTATTCCTTTAATTCCTTGCTCCTGCATGATTGCTATGGCAAGAACTTCCAACACTATGTTGAATAGTAATGGTGATAGTGGACAGCCCTGTCTAATACCTGATATGAGCGGAAATGCTTCCAGATTTCACTATTGAGTATGATGTTGGTTGTAGGTTTGCTATATATAGACTCCACTATCTTGAGGAATTTCCCATCTATTCCCATTTTTTGTATTGTTTTGATAATAAAGGGATGTTGTATTTTGTCAAAGGCTTTCTCTGCATCTATTGATAATGACCATGTGGTTTTTTATGACAATTCTTTTAAACTATTTACTCACTCCTGTGATTATTTCCTTAACTAGTGTTTGGATGTTGACTTCATTATTTTGTGCTTCAACCTTTGGGGGGCTTTTAGCTAGATTCTGTCCTGGTTCATGTCTCCAATAAATCTTCTTGTTGGTTTAACCATTTTATATATTATGTTATCAGGTCCTCTCTCAGTACTTTTCAAATTACTGATCACTCTTGCCTGGATTGACTTGTGTCTAAGTAAGGTTATTAAAGTGTTCATGGTTGTGGAACTTGACTATTGTTTCAATAGAATTTTAAACCCTGAGTTGGAACATAGTGCCTTAAAAGCCTCTTTTGTTCTTTTTCTTCCCCATCGGCTATGAGAGCCTGGGGGCTTTTAAACTATAAGTAGGCTTCTTTGCTTAATCACTGACTCTGGACCAAGAGATAAAGCAGGGTGGGGCAGAGATAATATAGTGGTTATGCAAAGAGACTGTCACAATCCCACCACTAGGCCACAGAGGTAGAGACCTTCTCCTGAGTTTCCTCTTTAGTTCTTTGACCCTTTGTGTCATCACAGGACCTCCCCTCCACTGCTCCAGCTTCTGAGGGTAGTAGCAATGGAGACTCACAGTTGCATTAGGTGAGTCTTAGGGGAGTCCTCTCCTCCCTTCAGCAGTCTTTTATTTATTTATTTATTTATTTATTTATTTATTTATTTATTTATTTATTGTGAAAGAGATTGGAGGTCGTATCTTGACTGGTAAATTGCCTTCCTATTAGCAGCCACTTAATCTCTCCTTAGGCTCCTCTCTGTCCACAAACGACATGTGTTTGCACTCACAGGTGATTTGGTGGGTTCCTGAAGTCGTTCTAGTCTTGTGGTGGTCCCAAGTGGTCTTCTTTGGTATTCCTAGTTGACCTGGGAGAGTAGAGGAGAGAAACACAGCTGCTGCTGGTTCATAGCCCTGCCTCCAGAAGTCTCCAGGTATTCCATTTTTATTAAGGTATTTTTTCTTTTATTTTTTTTATGTGTAGAGTACTGCATTGCTATTTAGATAAATAGTGTCAGGGATGGAACCTCTTGCATCCAAGGATAAGGGCATGGACCCTGCACAGAATCCTACTTTCATATACTTAGAACTGGTTTCCTATGTCATAAAAAGAAAAAAAGATATCATAAAACCTGTCAAAGGTCTGAATAAAATAATATATTCAATCATTTGCTTATTAATAAATATCAAGTAATGTTTGTTTTGAGAATTCCAAATAACATGATGTGCAGAAGTCATGTGAAATCACATGTTTACTATTAGCTTGTTATAAAATCTAGTTATTGGTGGTCTGGGAGGTGGTATAGTGGATACAGCACTGGTCTCTCAAGCATTATGTCCCAAGTTCAACCCTTGGCAGCACATATACCAGAGTGATGCCTGGTTGTTTCTCTCTCTTGTCCTATTTTTCTCATGAATAAATAAATAAAGTATTTTTTTTAATCTAGGCATTATATTTTGGAAACAGGAAGTAGGTCTGAGGTGGCATTAGTTATTGTAGAGGACCAAATCCAGAATCTCATGTATTTTGAGGTAAATCATTTGGTAATGACTTCTTTACCAAATTCATATAATTTTTATTTTATATATTGGTGTTTTAACAAATGTCAGAGAATCAAACTCACACTAAGAGGAAACTGCTTTTCTTTTCTTGATGTTAGCATGAACAAGTAAGAAATTACTTTGCAAATGTATTTGTTTGTTCAGCTTATCTGAGGGGAGACATGTGGTAAATACTCTAGAGGATCAGGAAGACAGTGCATAGATAATTTAAAGAAAGTATCATTGATAATGGCCCTGAAAACAATAGGCCCATTCTGTCAATGAGCATCGGTGACAAACTGCTTGCCAGTTGAGTCTTCCTGTAGTTCTCAGTCAACAGCCAAAGCTTGTGGTTTCTTTTCCTTTAATTAGTTAGTGTAAGTCCCCCAAGAGCATTTATGCATATACATAGGTGTATTTATTTGCATATGTTAGATAGATAGATAGATAGATAGATAGATAGATAGATATAGATATAAAGTGAGAGAGAGAGAGATCCGAGGAGGCATGTGGTACACTTGGTTTAGTGCACATGTTACAATGTGCAAAGATCAGGGTTCAAGCCCCCAACCCCCATCTGCAGTAGGAAGGATTTGCAAGTAGTGAAGCAGTACTGCAGGTGTCTCCTTGTCTCTCTCCCTCTTTTTGTTTTGTTTCTCCAGAGTTATTCCTGGGGCTTGGTGCCTGCACTATGAATTCACAGCTCCTGGCAGACTTTTTTTCCATTTTATTTTTCTTTTTTGTTGGTTAGGACAGAAAGAAATTGAGACAAGTGGGGGAAATAGAGAAGGGGGAGAGAAAGACACCTGGGTTCCAGCCCTTACTCCCCCACCTCCAGGGAGAAAGCTTCACAAAAGGTGAAGCAGATCTGCAGGTGTCTCTTTGTCTCTCTCCTTCTCTATCTCCCACTCCCCTCTTAATTTCGTTCTGTCCTATCCAACAACAACAACAACAACAAAAATAGAAATAATATAAAAGTATCCTTGGTATTTGGCACTAGTGGCATGGCAAAGAAAGATTTAAGACTCTACTCATTATGTCTATCACATGATACTTCACTGTTTACTTAATTTACAACAAGTACAACAAAGTTTATTCTCAGTAAACTTATTTGGAGAAGAAAGAGAAAAGTGATATTTCAGACTGTGATTGATGGATACCTACATTCAGCTTGGCATTCTCCTCCCAGAGGCCTAATTAGGTAATAATTTCAAAGGATCTTTCATATGGCTTTCTAATGTGCCTCTACTATCTTTTCATGCTTCATTTCCCCCCTCTCTGAAATGTGTGATGCACATGGCCCAGCAGCTGTTATAGCAGAATCCATGCTTTCTTCACTTTAAAAATAATTATATAGAAATTCTGAGTCACACTCATCTTTAGATGTAAATTCAGGGATACATATAGATAAAGAGACAGAGATAGATAGAGACAGAGATATCTCAGTTTCCCATCTTCCACAATGAAAACATTCAGGTTAAAGTTGTAGATGGCACTTTTTCAAATTCCTCATCTTGTGGGTTGAGTTCTGAGATCTCATCCAGCAAAATTCAACACCACCAGGTAGAAGAGTGTTTCTCTTTCTTGGGAAATTATACTTTATATCTGTGGGATGAAGAACCCAAGAGATAGCTTACCCAGGTAGAGTACAGTACTTGGAGGAGCCCCTTGTGAGGAGAAAACTTCGCTAATGGTGGAACAGAACTGTGGCATCTCTACTTCTCTCCCTGCCTCTCTGGAGAAAAAAAGGGAAACATTCCACCCAAATTTCTGAAATCATGTTCTCACAATGTTCCAATGAAGGGCTGGTGTCAAAAATGAACAAGTAAGTAAAGTCATAGGCAACACATTGAAAATATTCAAAGGAGCAGGTCAGATAAAACAAGACAAGCTTGAGTTTGATGCCACACATTTATCACTCAGGCTGAGAAGGCAGAGCACTGATGGACTCAGGAGGCTCCTATTTATTTTAGTGAGCACATGCAGATTCCACTCCTCCCAACCTGACTTTTTTGTTCCATTTATTCCATAAACATACAGAGACAGAGAGACAGTGAGCAGGGCAGACACCACTGTAGTCTCTTTTCCAGGTGCTGTGGGGCTCCACCTGCCCCAGGTTCCACAAGCATGACCACTCACACTCCACAGAACTCTATAGTAACTCTCACCCTACAGTTTATTCATCACTATTTTCTTTTATATTTTTTAAATTACTGATTTAACAATGAATAACAAGACTGTGGCATGACAGGGGTACAATTCCATACAGTTCCCACCACCAGAGTTCCATGTCTCTTTCCCTCTATTGGAAGCTTCCGTAATCTTTATTCCTCTGGGAGTATGGACCAAAATTCTTTATATGGTGCAGAAGGTGGAAGTTCTGGCTTCTGTAACTGTTTCTTTGCTGGACACACTATGCTACTTCAGGGAGACTGGTCCTGAAATGAGTGAATCCTAGAATGCTCCTAGCTGTGACCATGAACTGTGAGCTCAGACTGACAGGGACTCTGAGGTCAAACAGGCTCTTGTGCTAATATGAATATATTTGGACCTTAGCTCAGATCAATGGAGTTAACAGTTAATGGTATTGGTATTTATATACTTTTCTCATATTTTGGACTTACTCTCTGCCCTGATCCAGCTTTCTAACACTACTCTCAACTCTGACACCATCAGACAATATTTTTAGTAGACCTGTATGGCAACTATCAGGCTCAGGAAAAAATTACTAAAGTCATCGGCCTTTTGGAACATACCTAAAATAGATTTCCTAGCTTCTTTCCACGTTAGATCCACCACCAGGGTTCCATGTCTCATTCCCTTCATTGGAAGCTTCCATAATCTTTATCCCTCTGGGAGTATGGACCACAATTAGATTCCTAATTTCAATTGCTCTATCTCTACCTGTTGGTTCTTGCTTATAAACTATTTGTCTTATCATCTTTCAGCCACCAAGTTGCAGAGGCTACTATAATTCCATCCTGACTTCCCTGGGCAGATTAGCTTACCAGTGTGTCCCAAAGTCTAATCTCTCCAGAGCCTTACCCATTAGGAAAATATAGAAACAAGCTGGGGTATGGATCCACCTGACAACACCCATGTCCAGTGTCATCATTATTTTCTAATTCATAATTTTCTAATTCATAATTTCATTAGCATTCTAATTCATAATTTCATTAGCATTTTCCCCTACATGCATTTATACCTAGAATCCTGGGATCCTTTTTGTCTATGATTTGCACATAATTTTTTGTCATTTTCTAGTCTTTTATGCCCTAGCCCTCAATGCATTACTTTCATTATTTACAAACAATGCGTGCACAGAAACAAACTCTGTTTTAATATATAGCTGACTTGGTCTACTGAATTTTTATAAGAGCACAACAAATACTGGGGCTGCTACAAAGTGGGAAGAGTCCCATAAGCATAAATTATATACTTCCTTTTATCAGACCCATTGAAATAAGATTTTTTTTTGGTAGCATAACAGTGAGCATAGGAGTCATCTAATTAAATCTCTCCCCAGGTGAGAGAAATCAGATGGAAAGAACTGGATGAGCTCCAGGTAACATGGAGTGCACTCTTTCTTCACTTTTCATCTATCTTACTTTAAGCGGAGGGGAGAGGGGATACTTTTAATGGTAGTTCAAACAAAACAGTGAAAACAGACACTGAAATATTTTTCACAGAAACTGAATGCATAGAAACAGCAAAGTCATGCATTTCAACATTCCCTCAAATTTTAATAACCAGACTGAAACAAGGTAAAAGTGATCTCTGTATACTGCTCAGTACTACAGAAAGAGTATAAATAAGGATCACTCCTGGAAAAAAGTGCACATAAACTAGACCACAATCACCTCAAATACTCAGAAAATACCTTAGATAACCTTTAAAATATATTCCCAAAGTGATGAATTTTTTTTATTTTTATTTTTTGCTAGGGACAGAAAGGCAGAGATGCAGAAGGAGAAAAAGTTACAGAGACCAAACCAAAGCTTCCTACAGTGCAGTGAGAGCCAGGCTGGAACTTGGGTTGACATATGCCCAAGCAGCATACTGTTCAAGTGAACTATTTCACCAGGCCTTTACTGACTTTTCTGGTACCACTTTGACCCAAAACATTATAAACATGTACTTTAGTCATTAATGGAACTGCTTTCCTTTCTCCAACCTCTCACCTTGGAAAGTGTTTTATGAAATCAGAATTCATAATGATCATATCTGAAAAATAGCAAATACAGCAACCTTTGTCACTCAAGGTCAAAGATTTCCAATAGTCTAACAGAAATGGGTGTCCTTATTCCTTATTTTTATGGGGAAAAAATTACCCCAGAAGTCAGGAAGTGGAAACTAGTGAGTATATCTTTATGATACCTGATGGTTCTGTTGAACTGTGCTCAGTTGTGGTTCTCTCTCAGACCCTTACAAGCAGCCAGAGCTGCCTGTGTCTAGGCTGAGTCCATCTAAACAGGCTTTTCTTAACCCAGGTCTGACAATTGCATCCTCAGAGGCTACATTGGGACCCACATGCAGACTCTTCCTCTGTCTAGCAGCCTGAGTCATAGCAAGCATCTCAGATAACAACTGTTACCATATTGCTTGGGTCTAGACCTAGGAATTGGCAGAGTGTGATTTCCATGGGATGAAGGTGGCTGGGCAGCTTAGCTCTGATTGGAGAAAAGAGGATGAGGCTCCAGTTCCAGATGGATGTGGGTGGAAGAATTGGGGGGTGAATGTGTTAAAAACACCAGAATTGGCCTTTCTCAGATTTTACCCCTTAACCCTTGACCATGGTGGGCATGTTTGTTCACTACGGTCTCCACACAACTGCTCCTGCTGTGCCTCTGAATGAAAATGCACCCCCTCACACATACTGTCTAAATTCAGTGATATTCCTGAAAGGTAACCCCTTGAGATTATGGCATTTTCCAGACAAGGTTATTCGTTTCTTGAGGGAAGTTGGCCTCACTTTTCTTTTGTACACCTGCTTAATAAATCAAGTCCTTGAAGAGCACAGGGTGGGTTTGAAAGTGATTAGTCATCAAAACATTAAATTATGGTTGGTCTGATAGAGAAACAAGGGTTTAATTTTAGGAAAATTTAATTTAAAAAAAGATCTCCAATAATAAATGTTGAATTAAATAAATTATTTTAGTAAGTTAGAGGTGACCAGAAAGCAATTTGCAATGCACTTTTCCCAGCTGGGAAGATAGCATGAATACAAGATATTTGGGAATCTTGTATGGATTCTGGGAAGAATGTTAGAGCTATATTTATGGTGTTCTGGATGACAAATGCATTTTGAATATTCCAGACCACAGTACTAAGGATCTTTCCTTCCAAATACAAGGAGTCCAAAGCCACTGCTTTTGTGCAGCAGCTGGAGGAAAAGTAAATTCTTATTCCAGTGCCACCAGGCCTCTGCAGGAATGCTTGCAGAATAATACTGCTCTTTTCTTTCTCCTCAAGCAGAGAAACAACATTTACTATTGCAAACATAATTTCTGAAGTGTGTTTTTATGGCTTCAGAAGAGGTGATTTCAGTAGCACATGGCCACATAGATCCAGGCCAGCCAAAACTGGCTCTAACCTTCATCATATCCTTAGACTGAGCATGTTGAGGCTAAGTCTCAAGCACCATTCTTAATTCAATGAAATATATAACTGCTGCATGTGTTCGCACTCAGTAATACGAATAAAACAGGATGAGTGTACTGGGGAAAGTAGGAGATTATTTTTCTAATATTAGATGCTTATCAGAGAATAATACTGGGTTAACCAGCAGGAAAACCAGCAGGAAAAAGAAAAAAAAAAAAAAACAGCTTGTGGTGAAGAAGTGACTCATGTGTGGGCTTCAATTACCACTATCAAAGAGCATCATGGGAACAAGAGCCAGGGAGGAAGGTAATTAGAACTCTCTCTTTATGTGCTTTAATTGCCAACCTTTCTCAGCAACAGATGTTAAGAGATCAGGAATTTAGTGAAATAGCCACCTTTTTGACATTAACTCTAGTTAGGAATGCTTTCTGCATTCTCAAGACAAACTTAGAAATCATTATATTTTGTTCAGGTTAATATTAACTCAGAAGGTATAATGTAGCCTGTTCCCCTTCTGTCTGTCATTTATTCTAGCAGCCTCAATTTGTTCTAAGGTGAAAGGAGGAGGTATTCAAGGATTCTGGTCCAGCCTGTACTCTGTGGACCCCAGAGAAGCAGTATGACTATCCCACTGGATCACTTTAAGATAGAAACATCTGAAGTGCACCTTTGAGACAGGCCTGGGAGAGTGTGCAATGGGCATCTGGAAGGCAGATCACCATTTGTCCCATCCAGGGATTTAGATACAAAGCAGCAATTGTAACTGAATACTATGATTCAGCTACACAAAAGAGCATAGATCAAACACAGTACTCTAGGAAGCAGGAAGCCATTCTAGACCAATGGAGGTCCTTTGGGCACCTCTTTATGAAACTCAGTCTTATTTTTAGCTGCTCCTAGTTAAAGGTAATAGTTGCCTGAAGGCATTTTCCTTTTTTATGGTACTAACATTGGTGTACTGTCTTATGTAAGTTCTAGGAGTATGATTTCATTTTGCATGGATGCTTAAGGTCACTTTCCACTCACCACCACTCAATGTCCCCTTTTCCTCACTCCACCCACCCTCCTCTTATAACCTCCAAACTGCTTTAGAATCTAGGGTTAAGGGGGGTTGTTTTGTTTAGTCATCTGCTTTGCTTGTTTATACTCCACATGCATGTGAAAACACATCACTTTTCTCTTTCTCTTTTTTGATTTATTATATTAAGCATACTCCCCTCCAGATTCTTTTTCTTTCTTTTTCCTTTTTTCTTTTCTCCTCCTGCTCCTCCTCCTCTTCCTTCTTTCTCCTCCTCCTCTTTCTTCTTCTTCTTCTTCCTCTTCTTCTTCCTCCTCCTCCCCTTCTTCTTCTTCTTCTTCTTCTTCTTCTTCTTCTTCTTCTTCTTCTTCTTCTTCTTCTTCTTCTTCTTCTTCTTCTTTTCTCTCTCTCTCTCTCTCCTTCTCTCTCTCTCCTGCTCTCTTTAACCATAACCAGAGCACTGATAAGCCCTTACTTCTGGTGTCATGAAGGATTGAACCTAGGACTTCAGAATTTCAGGCATGAGAGTCTCTTTGCATAACCATTATACTATCTACTCCTACCTCCAAATTAATTCATGTTGTTGCCAATTCACTCATGTTGTATCTCTTTCCTAAAGGCAGTGTAGGTATTACACTTACATACATATTGCATCACCTGTACCCACACATCTACTGTTTCTACACCTTGGCCATCTTTAACAGTAAAGGCACTATGCCTAAATATCTCTGATCCATGTTCCAAGTTGCAGGTCTGCCTTCTGTCCTATCACAACATGGTGATACTTTAGCCCTTTTCCATCCATTCACTATCACCTCATGGCTTACACCACAGTACTGCCCAGCCCCTCTACAGTCAGAGTCCTCAGGAGGTCTCTGTTTTTGTTTCCTTGCCATCAATACCATCCTTATCCTGCTACCTCCCCCTCACCAGCTGATTTCAAATGATTTAGAATTCCTGTTCCCTTTTGTATTGCATCCTACTTTCCCAAGTGTCCACCCAGCCCTGAATAACATCCACTATGTCCTGAGCCACTATTGTACAGGGTGGCTTGCCTCCACCCACCTTCTACCCTTCTCACCACCTCCTTAGCATTGAATTGGGTGACTCAGGCCCACTTCTCTTCTCAGTTGGTTTCATATAACTTTCATTAAATTATTAAATTATTTGAAAAACAATTTGTCCACTGTGACAGTTTTGCTTTTCCTAGAACATTTGTCACTCTGTGACAGTGATTCTTAGAGTATGGTCCTCCAGCCAACTGTGTCAACATCCCCTGGGTGATGTTCATATGGCAACTGGCCTCAACCATAGCCACTGAGCTAGCCACCTGAATAAAGTGTTCTCAAAGCTGGGTTTTCACAATTTTTACAGAGTTCCTGACACACTAATCTGAAGACACACTAGTCTGAAGCTGTGATCTTAGCATGAAGACTAGCTGCAAAATGATGTTCATTCAATAGTAGGTAAGCCTTATGTCAGTGAACAATCATAACAGCCATGAGAAGTAAATTTTAGTTATTACTCTCACCTTCATTCTTGTGTTATGGAACGCCACAAGTATAACCTTTTTTTAAATTATATTTTGTGAAAGAACTCATGATTCCCCAGTTGTTGTCACATGAGTACAGTTTCTCATCCTTCTGTGATAAATGTCTGTGCAACTATCCCACCACCAACTCAGGTCCTTCTCCACCATCCCACATGGGGACTGGAAGGAACTAAAATCAGCCAGAAGGAGAAGCTGAATGAACACCAGTCTGGAGGAAAAGTTGAAAGACAGGCTGAAACTGTACATTGTTTTAAAACACAAATTCAAAGCTATGTTAATAAGCATTTCTGGGCACCAGTGGGTGGCACACCCGGTTAAGTTCACACATTACAGTGTGCAAGAACCCAGGTTCTATCCCCTGGTCCTCACCTGCATGGGGAAAGCTTCATGAGTGATGAAGTGGTGCTACAGGTGTCTCTCTCTCTCTCTCACTCCCTCTACCTTCCCCTTCTATTTCAATTTATTTCTCTCTGTTAAATAATGAATGAATGAATGAAAAGATTAAAATCAATAAATAAAGTATTCACAATTAAAAAGTAAAAGGATTTTTCAAAGTCCCAGATAATAATCAACTAATAAGAGACACACACAGGGTAATTCTTAGAAATAGTACTTTCATTTTCATCTTAATTAACAGAAAAGTCACATGTAGTTTAGATTCCCAGAGGATTGTCTTGAACACAGTGTATTTCAGTGCTAACATTCAATGAAAATTTTGATAATGACATGCAAAACAACAGCATTTTATTTTTTATTTCTGTCGAGATAATACTGTTTACATGTATATTTTTCATAGTCATAAGTCTCACACCTATGTGATTCCATTTCCATTGTTATTAATTTATTTACAAAATAAAAAAATATCAATAAGACCATAGGATAAGACGTAAATTCCACATAATTTTCACCAGCAGATTTCCATATCCCATCCCCTCCCTTGAAAGCTTTCTTATTCTCTATCCCTCTGGGAGTATGGACTAAAGATCATTATGAGGTGGCAGAAGGTGGAAGGTCTGACTTCTGTAATTGCTTCTCAACTGAACATGGGTGTTGGCAGGTTTGTCCATTCTCCCAGCCTGTTTATATCTTTCCCTAGTGGGGAAGGGCTCCAGAAGAGATAGGGTTCTAGGGTACATTAATAAGGTCCTCTGTCCAGGGAAGTTAGGTTGGCATCATGGTTACATCTGCAACTTGGTGGCTGAAAAGCATTGAGATACAAAGAACAAACTGATTAATAGTCAGGAACCTAAAGGCAAGAATATAGTAGATGAGTTTTGGGATATCCATTTTGGAAAAATCTAGTACAGTGTTTCATTTTTTTAATGTCAGAGAGAGAGAGAGGGAGAGAGAGGGAGAGAGAGAGAGAGACTGCAACACCTCTCAATGGTAATTCATGGAGTCTCTTAAAGCCATGCAGGATGCGTGTTTTTTTTTAATATTTATTTTATTTATTTATTCCCTTTTGTTGCCCTTGTTGTTTTATTGTTGTAGTTATTATTGTTGTTGTCATTGTTGGATAGGACAGAGAGAAATGGAGAGAGGAGGGGAAGACAGAGAGGAGGAGAGAAAGAGACACCTGCAGACCTGCTTCACCGCTTGTGAAGTGACTCCCCCTGCAGGTGGGGAGCCGGGGTTCGAACCGGGATCCTTATGCCGGTCCTTGTGCTTTGCGCCACCTGCGCTTATCCCGCTGCGCTACAGCCCGACTCCCGCAGGATGCTTTTTAGTGGGCAATGGGGGTTCCAAGCCAGGCTCTTGAGCATTGCAAGGCATGGTTTCTACTGAGTGAGATATTGCCCATCTCAGAAGTCCTTGAATATGGCATTCAGTTCCTCTTTAGGGAAAGACTTTAGTATAACTTTTTGATAAAGGTAATTCATGGTGAGTCATGTGTTCCTCAACATTTTAGTGACTTTTCTAGAAATATCATTTCCTATTGAATGTGACTACAATTTCTAAATCACATCTAGTTAAAGCTATACTTTTTTTGTATGTCTGCGTTTTGATCATACATTTCCAAGAACCCCATAACATGAATATGTTTCTCCAATTCCCTGAATACAGTTCAACCTAGTGTTCTATGGAATGAATTGCTTTATAATTAAATTCCAGGGGAAAAACATCTTCCTAAAAGGTATAAATAGGTTAAAGGAAAACATTTTAATTCTATGGACTTCACAGACTCAACTTCCTCTTCCTTGTGAAGTGTTGACATTGTCTTTAACACAATGTACAAATTCTTTGCATTTCAGTTTCCTCAGCTGAATTTTTTTCTGAAAATAAGAGCTAAACTTTGGGGAGGGAAGGATCAAATACTGGTTATGTAAACAAACTTTCATGCCTGAGTCTCCCAGATCCCAGGTTCAACACCTCTTACCATCATAAACCAGAGCTGAATTGGGAAAAGACTGGAAAAAGAAAGAAGAGGAAGAGGAGAAAGGGAGGAAGGGAGAAAGAAAGAAAGAAAGAAAGAAAGAAAGAAAGAAAGAAAGAAAGAAAGAAAGAAAGAAAGAAAGGAAGAAAGAAAGGAAAGGAAGGAAGGGAGGAAAGGAGGAAGAAATGAAGGAAGGAAGGAAGGAAGGGTAATCTTTGTGAAGGTAAGAAAAGAGCAGTTATAAAATAACTACAACTGCCTCAGATGGAACCTAAGAAACAAAACAATGGACTCTCTCAAAAGCCTAGACCAAGTAGATCAGAAGCAACCAAATGGCACAGCTATATACAAGATACTGGGTACTATACAGCAAACCCTAACAAAAGGATTTTTCAAAGTTAACCCAATTACCAAATAATGTGATGATAACATTAACTATCCATTGTCTTTTTGAACCCTAAGATAGCAGGAACCTCACATCTCCACTATAGAGCCTATATTTCCCCTAGTCCTGGAACCTGAGGAAAGGACCCACTTTCCTGCATGCCTCTCCCGATCCATATCAAATAATATTGCATCTGCCAATCGCAACCTAATCAACGCAACGATTGCCACCTAAACGTGCTTCAGCTCAGACTGTGTCCAGAGACTTCACATGTGCAATGACAACCCTTCAGCTACATTACTCGGGTGAGACCTTTCCTTTCATAGCATTCTCTAATTCCATCCCAGGTGGTTCACTTTCTAGCAAAGTCCCCAAACCTAGAAATAGACCAGGTTCTGTGAGAGAGAGCATATGTTCACATGTATCCATGAACTAGTGCAAAATATATACCTGAATGCAGAAGTACACTACAGTTTGCAGTGAGTACCCCCCTAACACTTCCTCTCCACTATTCCAAGCTTTGGATCCATGATTGCTCAACAATTTGTTTGTGTCCCATCCCACCCACCCAATTTGTTTGGCTTTGTATGTTAACTCTCTTTTCAGCTACCAGGTTCCAGATGCCATCAGGATGCCGGCCAGGCTTCCCTGGACTTAAGACCCCACCAATGTGTCCTGGAGCTCCGCTTCCCCAGAGACACACCCTACTAGGGAAAGAGAGAGGCAGACTGGGAGTATGGACCGACCAGTCAATGTCCATGTTCAGCGGGGAAGCAATTACAGAAGCCAGACCTTCCACCTTCTGCAACCCACAACGACCCTGGGTCCATGCTCCCAGAGGGATAGAGAATGGGAAAGCTATCAGGGAAGGGGATGGGATATGGAGATTGGGTGGTTTGAATTGTGTGGAGTTGTACCTCTCCTACCCTATGGTTTTGTTAATTTATCCTTTATTAAATAAAAAAATAAATTTTAAAAAAGGAGATATTAACAAAACCAAAGGATAAGAGGGGTACAACTCCATATAATTCCCACCACCAGATTGCTGTATCCCATCCCCTCTAGTGATAGCTTTCCTATTTAACCATCTGGGAGTATGGACCCAAGGTCATTGTACAAAAGTCAGTGGCATTTCAGGATGTCTTCTTCTTCAGATTTAGAGTTTTCATAAAGAAATGCCACTGGCTTTTGTACAATGATTATGTAGCCTGACAACTTGCTATATTGCCTAATAACTTCCAGTAGTTTTCTGCTGGATTCTTTAGGTTTTTCTGTGTATACTATCATATCATCTGCAAATAGAGTTTGACTTCTTCCCTTCCAATCTGTATTCCTCTGACTTCTTTATCTTGCCGGATTGCTATGGCAAGAACTTCCAATACTATGTTGAAGAGGAGTGGTGTTAGGGCACAGCCTTGTCTAGTCCCTGACCTAAGGTGGAATGCTTTCAGCTCTTGTCCATTGACTGTGATATTGGCAGTAGGTTTGCTATATATGGAATCCACGATCTTGAGGAATTTACCATCTATTCCCATCTTTTTTTTTTTTTTTTTTTTTTTTAGTGTTTTGAGCATGAATGGGTGTTGGGTTTTGTCAAAGATTTCTCTGTATCTGTTGAGATAATCATGTGGTTTTTGATTTTGCTTTTATTGCTGTAGTGAATGACATTGATTGACTAACGTATGTTGAACCACCCTTGTATTCCTGGGATAAATGCCACTTGGTCATGATGAACACTCTTTTTGATATAATGTTGTATCCAATTGGTCAGGATCATGTTTAATATGTTGGCATCTATGTTCATCAGAGATACTGGTCTGTAGTTTTCCTTATTTGTTGTGTCCCTATCTGCTTTTGGTATCAGGGTGATGTTGGCTTCATATAAGTGGAGGGGAGTGTTCCTATTTCTTCAATCTTGTGGAAAAGCTTTAGAAGTATAGGCATTAACTGTTTCCTGAAGGTTTTGTAGAACTCATTGTGAAGCCATCTGGTCCAGCACTTTTTTTGTTGGGAATATTCTTGATAACTGTTTGATTTTTTTTTTGTCTGTGATTGATAAATTTAGGTTTTGTAGTTCTTCTTGGTTCAGTTTTGGAAATGCATATGTTTCTAGTAATTCTTCCATTTCTTCCAGATTCTCTAGCTTGGTGGTGTATAGTTCTTCATAGAAGTTTCACATGATTTTCTGGATTTCTGTAGTGTCAGTTGTGTTATCTCCTCTATCGTTTATAATTCTATTAAGTTGAGTCTTCTCCCTTTTTTTAGTGAGTCTGGCTAGGGGTTTGTCAGTCTTGTTTAATTTCTCAAAGAACCAACATTTGGCTTCATTGATCTTTTGTAAGGTTCTCTTATTCTTGATGTTGTTTATTTCTGCTCTATTTTTAGTGATTTCTGTCCTTCTGGTTGCTTTAGGGTTCCTTTGTTCCTCTTCCTCTAAGTCCTTAAAATATGCAGTAAGCTCATTTATTTGAGGTTTTCCTTGTTCTGTAATATGTGATTGTATGGTGATGAGTTTCCCTCTCAGTACTGCTTTATCTGTGTCCCAAATATTTTGATAGCTTGTGTCTTCATTTTTATTTGTTTCCAGAAACATTTGAATTTCTTGCTTGAGTGCCTCTCTGACCCAGGGGTTCTTAAGCAGTATTTTGTTTGGTTTCCAAATTCTATGACTTTTAGTAATTTTCTGTTGGTTAAATGTTAGCTTTACTCCACTGTGGTCTGAGAAGATACTTGAAATGATTTCAATAATCTTGAAATTTTGATGCTGTCTTTGTGGCCTAACATGTGGTCTTCCTTGAGTACGTGCTGTGTGAGTTTGAGAAGAATGTGTAGTCCAGTTTTTTGGGGTGAAGAACTCTGAAAATGTCCTGGAGGTCTACTCTGTCCATCTCTTCATTTAATTCTCTTGTTTCTTTGTTGATTCTCTGCTTCATGATGTAAGTGTGAAAGTAGTGTGTTGAAGTCTTCCACTAATATTGTATTACTATTGATGTATTTCTTTAGTTCTTTTAGTAGGTGTTTGATATATTTAGATGCTCCCTCATTGGGTGCATAGATGTGAATAATTATTCAATCTTCTTGGTTGATTGATCCTCTAATCATTATGTAATGGCCTTGCCTATCTTTTATTACTTTATTTAATTTAAAGTCTATTGTGTCAGAGATGAGAATGGCTGTTCCTGCCTCTTTTTGTGGTCCATTAGCCTGTATGACAATTTTCCATCCTTTCAGTTTAAGTCTGTGTTGTCTAGTTGGGTCAGATAGGATTCTTGTAAGCAGCATATTGTTAGCTTGTTTTTACTGATCCATACTCCCACTCTGTGCCTTTTAATGGGCGAGTTTAAGCCATTCACATTTATTGATATTATGTATTTAATGTATTATAGTACCATTATTCAACTTTTTTATTTGTTCTGATATATGACAAGTATTATGGTGATCTTCTTGTTTATAAGTGATCTTTTAGAACCTCTATCAGGACAGCTTTGGTGATGGTTGACTTCTTTAATTGTTGTCTGTCTGAGAAGGTTTTTATGCCTTCATCTAGTTTGAATGAAAGTCTAGCAGAATAAATTATCCTTGGTTGAAGCACTTTTTCATTCAGGGCTCTATAGATATCTTGCCATTCTCTTCTGGCTTTTAGAGTTTGAGTGCAGAAGCCTGCTGATAGTCTTATGGGTTTTCCCCCCCATATGTGACCTTTTGTTTTTCTCTTTCAGCCTTCAGGATCCTTTCTTTATCCTTACTTATTTTCAGATAACTATGATGTGTCTTGGTTTCTTGAGGTCTGAGTTGATTCTGTTGTGACTCTCTGGGCCTCTTGAATCTTAATGTCCTTTCTGTTGTTCAGGTCTGGGAAGTTTTCTTTTATTATTTACTCTAGAATGTTTACTTCCCCTTCCTCTCTTTCTTCCACTGAAAGGACAATTATATGAATTTTACTTCTTTTGAGATTATCCCATATGTCTCTGTTGTTGTTTTTAGTGTCTCATAATCTCTTTTTGAACTCTTTTTCCTATTTCTTTGTTTTCTCTAGCTCATCCTCTGTCTGGATAACTCTGTTTTCTGCTTCTGTTAATCTGCTTTTCCTTCCCTCAGCTTCTTACTTCAGCTCGGTTATATTATCTTGTTCTGCTAGTTGGCCTTTTAGCTCAGCTATTTCAGCTCTCATTTCTCTAATTACCTTGAGGTAGCTTATATTTTCTTTGAGAGTCTCGTCTGTTGTTTCCCTAATTCTGATAGCCCTTTCCTCCATAGTTGTCTTCATTTCTGTGGTTATTAGGTTTACTATTGTGTATATACTTTTCTTATCTATGGTTACTTCTGACTGATTTTGAGTTTCTTCTGGGATCCTGTCCTGATTCATTGTGGTAGCAGTTTTATTTGCTGATGATTTAACCATTTTTTTATTGATGTGTTTTTATTATTTTTCTGTTCTGTTGTTCTTCAGTTGTTGTGCTTTGGGTTCAAGCCACTCTATACTAAAGACCTTTATGACAAATTCAGTCACCAACCTCAGAAATTACTGCAATAGTAACTGATGCAAGGAGTGAAGCAGTTCAACCAATACCATTTAGCCAAACATCACCTCCAGCCCAAGAAAAATAGCAACCAAACAAAAGAAAAAGAAAGAGACATGAAAACAGGGAAAGCAAGAAGAGACAGTTACACAAATTTACTTTCCACTATAAATTCTAGGGATAGAAAGGGGAGAAAGGGAAGTAGAGAAGATACACACACATAGAGTCCACTCCAAGTCATATTTCTTCCCCAAAATAATTCACAAGCGAGTATCAGTGAATTCAGAAAACAGAAGAAGGAGGAAGGACAAAAAGAACAAAAAAGAAAGGAAGGAAGAAAGAAAGAAGAAAAAAGGAAGAGCAGTGACAGTAAAGAGGGTTTTTTTTTAAGTTTTTTAAAAAATATTTATTTATTTATTTATTCCCTTTTGTTGCCCTTGTTGTTTTATTGTTGTAGTTATTATTGTTGTTGTCATTGTTGGATAGGACAGAGAGACATGGAGAGAGGAGGGGAAGACAGAGAGGAGGAGAGAAAGATAGACACCTGCAGACCTGCTTCACCGCCTGTGAAGCGACTCCCCTGCAGGTGGGGAGCCGGGGTTCGAACCGGGATCCTTATGCCCGACCTTGTGCTTTGTGCCACCTGCGCTTAACCCGCTGAGCTACAGCCCGACTCCCTTGTTTGTTTTGTTTTTAATTAACTTGGAGGAGGGAAAAAGGAGACTGGAGAAAAGAGTTAGAGAGAAACAAGTTCCTCTCACAATGGATGGGACATCCAGTCACCTATCAATGGAAAAAAACCAACAACAGTTAATTTTGGTCAACCTGAAGAAGGTGGATGGGAAAGGTACATGTGTATATAATAATAGTAGTAATAAAGTAAAATAGAGTAGAAGACCCCTAACAGTCAGTCTGCAGCTTGGACCACTGGATTGGCTGCAGGCAGCCTGAGCAAAGACACCCAATTGTAAGAAGTATCCAAAAAAAAAAAAAAGACCTCCAGGTAGGTTTCCCCAGGCAGAGATGAGACTCTGATTGGTCAGGTATTTTGTCGCTCAAATAGAGCTACAGCCACTAAAAAAGAAAAAGAGAGAGAGAGAGACATTAAAAGAAGAGGCTTGGAATGACACCCCTGGTTAGCCAGGAATCTTAGTAAAGAAAATAGCTCAGCGGGGAGCCTGCTAGATGCTACTGTACTGCCCCTGTGGGCTGGTACTGGGGTGGGGAGGGTGAGCTCTGAAATAATTGAAGGATTTTCCTTTGTCCCTCTGACCTCCATTTATCAGCCCAAGAGAGAGTTATGGGACTGTATTTTGGTGTCACTCTGACCAGCCTGTGTTCACCCTCCTACAGACAGCCCTGTATCCTCCTCTATCCAGCAGATCCTGGGTTGCAACCTGCTGCCTCTTTGAGCTCATGGAAGCTGAGGCTCCAAAGTCACCATCTAGTACTTTCTAGTCTAGTACTTTCTACTCCATTCTGTTCAGCTATCAACATCTATACAAGCACAGGGATATAATTTCTCAGCACACCCACCACCTAAGTTCTGCCCCACCCACCCCCATAACCACTAATAGTGCTAACAAAGTCTCAGAAATAGTTTGGGGTTACTTTTTCTTTCCTTTCCTTTTCTTTTATTCTTTTTTTAATACCCAAGTCACTAGTGGGTGGCATACTTTTATCTAGAATTATATAAATGCTTTAGGGGAATGATTCAAAGTTAGACAGATGGTATGAAGAAAAACTTTTAAAATAAGCCTGAGCAGCTAATCCTTCTAGAAACAGGGAGAGAAATGTCTGCTGTGGATTTCATGTGGTTGTAGTGGACAGAGGCTTGGGGGTCCATGGCCTTGGCAGATACTGGTGCTTTGAGACGCCTCAGGTTCTATGTCATCTAACTCTGAGCTTTATTTCTCCAGAATATCTTCAGCTAGGATAAACAGGTATTGTGGGGACATTCCACCCCTCTTCACAGTGCCTTGATTCACACACACACCCCCGAGCTTTTTTTTTTTTCATCATTTTATTGGACAGGACAGAGAAAAATTGAGAAAATAGGGGGAGATAGAGAAAGATATAGATAGACACCTCCAGCCCTGCTTCACTTTTGAATTTTTTCCCCTGCAGATGGGGTAGGGAAGATCAAACCGAGATCATAGTGTTTAGCACAATGAGCTTAACCAGGTACACTACTGCCCCCCCATCTTTTTTCATTTTTTAAAATATTTCTCTCTTTAAATATTTATTACTGAGAGGATAGACAGAGGGAGAGTGGGAGAGAGAACATCACTCTAGCACATGCAATGCTTGGGTTGGAACTGAGAAGTTCATGCTTAAGAAGCTGAAACTTTATTCACTGGGCTGTCTCTTTTCCTCTCAGGCCTTTAGATTATATAGACTGATAACAGAGCTTGGATAACAGAGCTTTCATATTGACAAAGGGAAGAGGTATCTTTGCAGAGGTGATCAAAGCAGAAGTATGTTCCTTTTTTAAATTCTATTATATTATTATTATCTTTATTTATTGGATAGAGACAACCAGAAATCAAGAGGACGTGGAATATAGAGAGGGAGAGAGGGAGAGAGACACTTGCAGCCCTACTTCACCATTCACAAAGCTTTCCCTCGGCAGGTGGGAACTGGGGCTAGAACCTAGGTCTTTATGCACTGTAACATCTTTGCTCAACTAGGTGTGCCATCCGGCCCCCCAGAAGTATGTTCCTTACTGGTTCACAGAAAACTCAAGTCTGGGCTATGCATATGGCAAAGCTGACACTCTACCAGATAAGCCGTCTCACTTGGTCAGGAGTTGGTCAGTTTTCACAAAGATTTATACACTGATGACAATTGGTCAGATCTACAGGCAGACTCGTAGCTTTCTTTGGGGATTATTTTTAAATTTTAAAATATTGCACGTATTTTTTGACTGAATATGTATAGAGAAGAATTAATAGAGAATAGGGAGACAGTGAGAGAAAGAGAGAAACCTAAAGCACTGTTTCAGTGCTCTTAAAGCTTCTCCCCTGCAGGTGGGGAACAAAGATTCAATGCCAATCTTTGTGCATTGAAGCATGTGCACTCTACCTAGGCCCAATTTCACTTGTTAAAGACATAAAGAAGTCTGTCTGCTTGAAGAGGGGAAACTATAAGGAGCACCAATAAATCATTATTGCATGAGTAGTTATAGGCAGCTTAATGATCATTTACAGCTAATATAAAGGAATATTTTTCTAATTATATTAAAAGATTTCAAAAACAGTAGGTAGTTACATGCACAGTGATTTAGACTGATTGCTGTGATAATGTATAGTGAGGAGTTTTATTGATTAGAAGTAGAGTGATAAACTGTTTTCAGTGTTCATTGTCAATAAAATTCTGCTGTGAGACACAGATCTCTGAAGATCAATGAAAGAGCAGTGCCACTTTCTTCTTTTTTTATGTTTTCTTTGTGTGTTTGTTGGAACGAGATAAAGAAATCAAGATGGAAAGGTAGGATAGAAAGAGGAAAAGAGAGGCACCTGCAGACCTGCCTCACCACTTGTGAAGCTTCCCTCCTACAGGTGGAGGCCAGAGGCTTGAACTCGGGTCCTTGCACATTTTAACATATGCACTTAACAAGGTGCACCACTGCCCGACCCCATTAATTTGTTTTTGCTCTATAAACAGATAAGGATATAAAAAATACCAGCACCATCTAGTCCAGGTAATGATTAGGAAAGTGACCTGGCATAAGTCAATGGAAATTGTTTCAACAGGCTGGGTCTTTCAAACTAGTTTCACTATCATAAACTGAAGCAAAGAAAGACAAATGAACATAAGACTGAGTCTAACAAGACTTTAGCTCACTAATCTGCTCACTGGAAATGGCAAGAAATCAAAAAGAAGATGAATTATCTGGTAGTGACCCATGATTTCGTGAAATAAAGTCTAGAATTTAGGCTGGAAGCTCATGTGCCTGTCTCTTTGTCTTAAAGCAGCCATTAATTCCAGAACCCCTAAGCAAGCAGGATCTACACACACACACACACACACACACACACACACACACACACACACACACACACGGGAGAAGGCATGTCATTCATCGCAAACTACCAATCTTTTCCACTATGTGTGATTCAATATGAAGAGAAGGAAAGGAAAGAAATGGTAACTGGGTCTCTGAGTCTCTGTAGTGTTGGTATGCTTCTAAATTCTGCTTCTAAGACCCCTTCTGTTGCATTGCTTAAGGCTGTGGTCTATTTACATAATCATTGTTTTCACTGGTTTAATCCCCATTGGTTTGCAGGCTATTTTCCTTCTCTCCACCCCCTATCCTACCTACTTCCTCCCCCTATCCTACCTACTATCCTACCTACTTATCCTGCCTATCCTATCCTACCTCCTATCCCCCCCTATTCTACCTACCCCCTATCCTACCTACTTCCTCTTCCTGACACTTCCGCCTCAGGAGACATAAAAGACAGGGCTTTTGAATGAAGAAAGATTAGAAGAGATTGGATTGTTGAACTGCATTCCCACTCCTCAATAAAGATTAAACTGTGTTCCCAGCTAAGCCATGAGTCCCTGGTCATCTGTCTCCTGCCCACGAAGCTAGACCGGCAACTGGTGCCCCGAACTGGGACCAGCAGATGGAGCCCTGAACAGGGACTGGCACTGTAGCACATGCTACAGGTAGATATTGCAACATTTGTTACGAAATTGTACAGAAAGGATAGGACAAACAGTTTCCCCTTAAGATTTTTTTTTCAAGAGCACTACTTATCACTGGCTTGTGGTTGTGAATGCAGATGTAACCTGGGACCTCAGAGCCTCAGGCAGGAAAATCTGTTTGAATAGTCACTAGGGTATAGCTCATCCCCTTGTTCTTTTAATGGAAGGGGAGATAGCATAATGATTTTACAAAAAGTCTTTCATACCTGAGGCACCAAGTCCCAGATTCAACCTCATGCACCACCAAATGCCAACGAAGTCTTGTTCTTTAAAAAGATCTTTGGAGATGATCCCTATTATTTTTTTATTTCTTCATTGAAACAGCTGTCATTCTGACACATTTTCCCCACGTCATTCTATTATTTCTCACCCACTTTTTCTAACTTCTACTCTCCTAACTGGAATTTTGAAGCTAGAAGCAACAGTCTGAGACATCAAAAGGGCAGAATAAGAAAACAAAATAAGATTCCAGCTGTTGTGACATTTAGTTTTTACTCTTCCTGGGAAATGGCTTAGGAAATCAATTTCATATTAACATTAAGAAATCAAGATCTTATCTGGAACCAGAAAAGACCTAGAATTGCCAAAACAATCTTGAGAAGAAGGAATAGAACTGGAGGCATCACACTCACAGATCTCAAATTGTATCAAAGGGCTGTTGTCATCAAAACTGCTTGGTTCTGGAACATCAATAGACACACTGACCAGTGGAATAGAATTGAGAGCCCAGAAGTGAGGCCCCCACACCTATGGACATCGTGCCCAGACTATTAAATGGGGAAAGCAGAGTCTCTTCAACAAATGGTGTTGGAAAAAATGGGCTGAAACATGCAGAAGAATGAAACGGAACCACTATATTTCACCAAATACAAAAGTAAATTCCAAGGGGATCAAGGACTTGGATGTTAGACCAGAAACTATCAGATACTTAGAGGAAAATATTGGAAGAACTCTTTTCCACATAAATTTTAAAGACATCTTCAATGAAATGAATCTGATTACAAAGGACACTAAGGCAAGTATAAACCTATGGGACTACAACAAATTAAAAATCTTCTGCACAGCAAAAGAAACCACTACCCAAACCAAGAGACCCCTCACAGAATGGAGAAGATCTATACATGCCATACATCAGACAAGAGGCTAATAACCAGAATAAATAAAGAGTTTGCCAAACTCAACAACAAGAAAACAAATAATCCCATCCAAAAATTAGGGGGAGGACATGGACAGAATATTCAGAAAGAATACAAAAGGATTAGAAGCACATAAAAAATGCTCCAGGTCTTTGATTGTCAGAGAAATGTAAATAAAGACAACAATGAGATAGCATTTCAATCCTGTGAGAATGTCATACATCAGAAAAGGAAACAGCAGCAATGTTGAAGGTGTTGTGGGGTCAAAGGAATCCTCCTGCACTGCTGGTGGGAATGTCAATTGGTCCAACCTCTGTGGAGAACAGTCTGGAGAACTCTCAGAAGGCTAGAAATGGACCTACCCTATGATCCTGCAATTCCTATCCTTGGGATATATCCTAAGGAACTCAACACACCCATCCAAAAAGATCTGTGTACACATATGTTATCAGCAGCACAATTTGTAATAGCCAAAACCTGGAAGCCACCCAGGTGTCCAACAACAGATGAGTGGCTGATAAGTTGTGGTGTATATATATACACAATGGAATCCTACTCAGCTATTAAAAATGGTGACTTCACCATTTTCAGCTGATCTTGGATGGAGCTTGAAAAAATCATGTTAAGTGAAATAAGTCAGAAACAGAAGGATGAATATGGGATGATCCCACTCTCAGGCAGAAGTTGAAAAACAAGATCACAAGAGAAAACACAAGTAGAACCTTAACTGGAATTGTCATATTGAATCAAAGTAAAAGACTCTGGGGTTGGGGGTGGGGGGAGAATACAGGTCCAAGAAGGATGACAGAGGACCTAGTGGAGGTATATTGTTATATGGAAAACTGAGAAATGTTATTCATGTACAAACTATTATATTTACTGTTAAAGGTAAAACATTAGTTCCCCAATAAAGAAATTTAAAAAAAGAAAAAAGAAAATCACCTAAAATATCATTTAAAAAAAAACTAAAAATTTTCTACACATTGAAAGAAAACCACACAAGAATAATCAGGCAATCAAGTAAATGAGAGAATACATTTGTACATCACACATTTGACAGGAGATTTATAACAAACATACATAAAGAATTGGTACAGCCCAACAAAAGAAAATATATATAACACAATAAACAAGGTGGGCCACCTTGGAACAAACCTGAAATAGACTTTTCAGCTCCTTTCCACCCTCACTTCCAAATTCTGTCTGCTTTATTCCTACTTTTTTAGTTCCTGTTTATTAAACATTTTGTCCTGATTTATATCTTACCTCCTTTCAGCCAGTAAGTTGCAGATTCCACTATGATTCCATCCTGACTTCCCTGGACAGACAAAATCATCAATGTGTCCCAGAACTTCACCTCTTCAGAGCCATATCACACCAGTGAAAGATCAGAACAGGCTGGGGATATGGATTGACAAGCCCACGTCCAATGGAAAAGCAACTACACAAGACAAGACTCCTACCTTCTGCACCCCCCAAAAAAAATTGGTCTGTAATCACAGAAGAGGAGAAATGTTAGGGGAAGTTGACCAAAAGTCTCTGAACTCCAATTGCATCAGAACCCTGTGAGAACAGAGGAAAAAAGGAAAGACATTCAGAAGTAGTGATAGTTGTAGGTATGACTTAGTTATAGAAATAATAGGGGAATTACATGGAGTAACTACCCTATCCTATGGTCTTGTCAGTGTTTCCTTTTTATAAATAAAAAAATAGAAGAAAAGAAAAGAAAAAAGAAATCAAGATCTTAACTTACACAATATAGACACTCATCTATTTCCCCTGACTGGTTTATTTTAATGACTTCATTGCTCTTTACAGTTGCATATCTGTGATAATGGGTTAGTTCTTGTTGCTGCTAAAACTCAGTTTACTTGCATGGAAAATGGAGATAATTGTCTTTGACATATGTGAATGCTGAAGAGATTTATTGGTAGGAAACATATTAAGTGCTCTCACAATACATCCTGTATAGGATGTACTGATTGATTTACTGACATGATGGAAACATGTTCCAGTCTTTCACGATGTATCTAAATTTTTCATTATATTCTGATCCATTATACAGAAAAATAAAACATGTACAGAAATTCAATACTTCTCTTAGTTTTTAAAGTGAATATTCCTAGTAGGGAAGATGCAACACTCCTCTAATTTGTTCTAGAAATCAAGTTTATAAGTTAAAAAAAAAACTTATAACTCAAAGACTCAAATACTGAACATACTGCTTAAACAAAAAGCCCTCCATCACTGATCAGGGATGTCAAACACACTGGCAAAAGTGTGTTAAGTCATTGCTTTAAGCATACAGAAAACAGTAAAATATATTAGACTAACTAGCAAACTAATTAATCACCTATCACTAGGATATGAAAAATTATATTCTCATAAGCCCTTGATAAAATTATAAAAAGCCTATATTGTGTTATCTGTAAAGAAAGCATGTATATGAAAATAAGCAAATGAAAGAATAGCTCTGAATGAAAGTGAAAAGCAAACTAAAGGCCACTGCCTGGAAATCAGAAAAAGAACAAGTTACTGATGCAATGATTTATCCCCACTGGAAATTCTAAATGGAGACTTGGAGCTCTATTACTGACTTCTTAGAATGGTTGATCACCTAGTTAAGTTGAACATTTCACTGAGCATTTGGAGTGAGTAAATTCTTTGGTCTTGTCAAAAATCATTTTCCAGGAAATAAGATAAGCATTTTTTTTCTCTCAACTAAGGGCTTTGACATTCTTTTGCTAATTTTTTTATTATTTATTATTTGCTAAATTGTTTATTGGATAGAGACAGCCAGAAATTGAGAGGAAGGGAGAAGGGTAGATAGGGACAGAGAAATACCTGTAGCACTGCTTCACCACTCATAAAGCTCTTCCCCCTGAAGATGGGGACCAAGGCTTGAACCTAGGTCCTTGTGCATTGTAGCATGTGCACTCAACCCTGTGCGTCACCACCCGACCACAGATTTTGATATTCTCATAGAGGTTTTTAAGCTTGGAGATAAATAAACCATTTTAATAATTTTGGTTTCCGTTTGTCTGTTTGTCTTAGGTAAATATTCACTTAGTTTCTCCAGCATTGTTTAAGAGCTAACAGAGCATACTAATTAAGAAGTACTTCTTCACAGAGACTGAATCATGGCTGAGCTGCTATAAATTTTTCAGATGTTTGCCCTAATGATACTTGGATCTGAGAACATGAAAAGCTGTAGATGACTAGTTTATATATATAGAACACATTTGATTTTCTTGACAATATGCAAGTTGAAATGAAATAAGTTGTTTTCAACTTAATATCACTAACCCTCCAAAAATAAACTTAGAAATTAGCAGTTGCAGTAGAGTAGATAGTATGTGGCTATGTAAAAATAATTTTATGTCTGTGCCTCCAAGTCCCAGGTTCAATCCCCAACTCCACCATCAGCAAGACATGAGCAGTGCTCTTATCTGTCAGTCTGTGTCTGTCTATCTAATCTATCATCTATCTATATATTTATCATTTATCTATCTCTTTCATTCAAATAAAACAAATAAATACATTTTAAAAATAAAATAGTAGTTGCAGCCTGTTGTTGAAGCTCATTCATTGTTGTAGAGCCAGATGTTGTAGTGCGTGGGCCACAGAGAAGAGAGAGAGAGAGGGTCCGGAGCGAAGAGAAAACACAAATCTTTATTCGCGCTGGCACCTCAGAGTTGGGTGTTAGAGAAACAGGTTGGGCCACGTGGAGGTAGAGAAAATGGCCACCTCACGCAGTAACCTTTCCTGTGTCTGAACACCAGAGTGGAGCGCAGGCAAGAGAGCAAGGTGCAGAAAACAAAGGGTTTTTATAGGAGTAGCTTTCTCGAGAATGGGAGGGGGGAGGAGTAACCAGAGCACTCCAGATATTGCGGGGATATAGACAATGTCCTGAGGGCACAACATGGCTGAACAGGCACTCTGAGAATGTCCCAACTCTCGCAGGAACTAGCAGTAGCCTGAGGGGACAACATGGCAGATGTGACTGCATTGGCACAATTTCCCAGCATCTCCCCTTTTCCTTTTATCTAATGCCCAGGGCAACAGTGTGTAAAGTCTATGAACTACTCAGGGTCAGTCTATGAAAAACCAGCAACGTGAAGAGAAGGAAGCTGCTGTAAAATTGTCTAAAGTGTCAAAAGGGTATACCAGCAAGTCCGATAGAAGTCTCAGTCCAAAGTAGGCGACTAGGGGGAGAAATGGCAGGGGATGAAATGCTGCATGAGGAAGGTCAGCCTCTGGAATTCTGCTTTTCTGTAGATTGTGAGCTGGAACCACCAAAACATGACAGGTCAAAGCAAAAGCAGGAAAGGCAGACAGGCAGTATAAAGGTTCTGTCCTTGCAGTCTGCGAATCAGATTCTTCAGATCATGTCAGGTGACATCTAGGGTTTCGGGGGGTGTGCCACTGTAGTCGTGCCATCTAGTGGGTGATGTCAGGGTGTGCAGGGGTCCAGATGTTTTTTTTTCTGGGATTCCTGTGGAAGAAACATAAACAATCTGCTTCTCGTGGTTAGCAGGGCATCTGATTTGAATGCTTTATAGAAAAAGAGATTTGGTGCCTTGACCAACTGAGTATTGGGGGATGTATCTTTCCTATTAATTTATGATTATATTTTATATTATTTGTCATGGTAGTCAGCCGTTTATCTGGAAGGTCCTGGGTGATTCATGGGGGAAAAGACCTTATCTTTTAACAAAGACTCTAAGGTGTAGGGAAGCAGGAACTATCTTATCCTTTTTTTTTTTTTTTTTATATCTTGCCTTTTGTTGCCCTAGTTGTTCTTGTTGTAATTATATTGTTGTCATTGCTGATATTGTGGTTGTTGGATAGAACAGAGAGAAATGGAGAGAGGAGGGAAAGACAGAGGGAGAGAAAGATACCTGTAGACCTGCTTCACTGCCTCTGAAGTGATTCCCCTGCAGGTGAGGAGCCGGGGGCTCAAACTGGGATCCTCAAGCCAGTTCTTGCACTTAGTGCCACCTGCGCTAAACCCACTGCGCCACTGCCTGATTCCCAGGAACTATCTTTTAACATAAACTCTATGGCCATGCCAATAGCAACCTTGAGGGCACATGTGGCTCCCCACGTCCCCCTGTCTTATATCATGTTTTGATGTTTGGCGGACTTTGTTTTGTGGCAGGGTGGACTGTGCCTGTCTTAGGTTGGGGATCAGCCTTCCATCTTACCCGTCATTGGAACACCTGGTCATTTTTGCCTAGTAGTACCAGATGCCCTGTCTTAGGTTGACTGGATAGCGCTAGTTTCCTCTTACCCGTCATTGGCTAGCCAGCCCTCTACATGGTGGACGTTCTGATGGAGGGGGGCAAATCCTCCACAGCAACTCAATATTCTGCCATGTCCAGCCTATGATAGTGAGTTTGTATAGGTTGCATCTTTATGGCATCAATCTGTTGCCGCAAAAGGCCATGAGCTTGTTAAGAATTATAGGACTGTGGTCCAGGAGGTGGTGCAGTGACTAAAGTCTTGGACTCTTAAGCATGAGGTCCTGAGTTCGATCCCTGGCAGCACATGTACCAGAGTGAATCTGGTTCTTTCTCTCTTTCTCATTAATAAATAAATTTGAAATGTTGAAAAAAAAAAAAAAGAATTATAGGACCTATTGTGAGCAGAAGAAGCAAAACAAGCTAGGGTCCCACAACTAAGGGTATACAGGTAAGGAAGGGGGAATGTATCCATTGATATGAAGAGGTAGGATCATATCTCAAGTCTAAAGGAAGCAGTCAGTGGATGTGATGTCCAGGGGAACAACCATTTGTATTTGGGGGTAGTAAAGGATGTCCGTGGCATGGGTGATGTTATAAAGGGAAACATCTTTAAATTGTTGGCTGACAAAGGCAGGCCTATGGTGGCAAGACAAGATACACCAGTTATGTTTACAAGAATATGTGAATGTTGCTAATTCACATAGGTTGGATATGGAGGAACTTCTTACAGTTTAATACCTTACCATATGAACAGATGATTCCTCATATGAAGGCTTGATAGCTGTAATCACTTACTTGTGAAAAACAATAAAACTTGTAACAAGTTAGAGGTTTACTATAATTGACTTTGGACTATAAGCAGACTCAGGTTACTTAGAGAGTTAATGCATGTTAGTAACAATGGTTTTAACATTTAGAGTACTTCTGAGCAGATGGGTCATACAAAAATTTTTGGTCATTCAGCACACTCACTCACAAAACACAACTGGCCATTCATAACGTAAGACATTCAGGGAAGGGGTAGGAGAGAGGGCTCTGTGAGCCAACTTTTGTAGATTCTGCCATGTCATATTATGGATCCTGGAATGTATCCTGCATCTAGTCCTCTTGTGTTTCTTGTTCTTCAGGGATAACAGTGCCATCATGAGGGTACTGTCGGACATGGCGGGCAGGAACCCAGACAGGTTTAGAGTAACTATGAGGGAAAATACATGAAAAACCTCTTCCCATGGTCAATAGAGGGTTAGGCCCTTTCCAAATTTTATCAAGTGGATCTTTCCATTTGACCTTAATAGATGGGAGAGTAGATGGTGTTTGCCAGTGAAGAATAATAGGAGGGAAGTCTGAGTTATTGTAAATATTAAAGAGATTTAATGTAGTTAAGGCTTTTGCTAGCTGGATATTGGGGGGGGTACATTCCTCCTTTATCTTTACTCAATTGAGTCTTAAGAGTTTGATGGGCCCTCTCGACAATGCCTTGTCCCTGTGGATTATAGGGAATGCCTGTGGTATGAGTAATGTTCCAGAGGGAACAAAAATCTTTAAATTGTTTGCTGGTAAACGCTGGTCCACGGTCGGTTTTCACTTGAAGAGGTAAGCCCATCACAACAAAACAGGAGAGCATGTGGCTTATAAGCTTTTTAGAGCTTTCTCCTGTCTGAGCTGTTGCCCACATAAATTTAGAAAAGGTATCAATTGAGACAAACACATATTTTTGTTTGCCAAAGTTTGGTATGTGGGTGACATCAGCCAAATAGCATTAGCTTTTAAGCCTCGGGGGTTAACACCAAGAGTCTGAATAGCAGGTGTTTTTATGAGACTTGCACAGGAAGAGCATGTAGCTAGGATATGTTTTAATTGTGGTAACGGAACATCAGGAAATCGAGCTCAAAGGCCTTTAAGATTAACATGGGTTAGAGAATGGAAATCAGCAGGATCAGAGACAGAGACTAGGAGAGCTCCTGTGGAGGCAAGGTGGTCAGCTGCAGCATTCCCTTCAGACAGGGAACCAGGAAGAGGGCTTTGGGTACAAAGGTGCTGAATATATTGTGGTTGGGTTCGAGAAGAGAGCATAGAGGCGATTTGAATAAAGAGAGGGGAAAGTGAATTGTCATCAATTTTCACATAAGAACGAGCAACCTGTCGAAAACAACATATGGCGCTACAACGTGGGACTGGACCTGCGCAACTCCCAGATAAGTGAAAGACTTTGCCTACCTATGCACTATGGTCTTCTCTTCTACTTATGAAGAGGTTTGCCAAAGCCTCTACTGTTTCATTATGAGACAGTTTCTCTGTCTCTGGAACATTTTACTCTGGGCCACACTTCGGTTCCCTGACCAGGAACTTTGGTTTCTTATGACCAGGATCATAGAGCTTGGGAGATGCACAGAGATTTCTCCTTGGACTTTCTGGATTCCCTCTCCCATGTTTCCTGAGGAAAAGGACTACATTTTGCTCCAGGCCACAGTTTGGTTATTTATGACTGTGATCGTAGACCTTGGGATATGCATGGGGATTTCCCCTGGGACTTTCTGGACTTCTTCTCGAAAAAGTCCATGGAGAAGGACTGCTCTAGTTTGAGGAGAATTCTCCAGTACCCTGGCAGTTCCCAAGTATGGAGACATGTGGTTAGTTCTACTCTCCTGATTGGATTCTTTCTTTGATGGGAAGACGCTTTTAAAAATGGGTGCCTGAAGCAATCCAGCAGGAACAGTCAGAAGCACCCTAAATGGAATTTCAAGGAGCTTTTTGGACTAGGACGCCCTCCGGGGACTCTTAATCCTACATGGTGAGATCTTGATAATCTGGTTCAAGTTGTGTTTCATAAGAGAATGATTTGAATGACTGAATTTTTGTTTGACATTGACTTAAAAAAAAATGCTGGATGCAGCCATGATTTCTAGAGACATCCAGAAACAATCCAAAAAATTGTTTTTTCCCTCCTTTGATTTCTCTTTTACGTCTTGACATGAATCTGAAACGTTTAATCCTGAAAACTGTATGAGTTATGGGTGGGGCAGATAGTGCAATGATTATGTTAATTATTCTCATGCCTGAGGCTTTTAACCGTGGTTCTTCTGTTTACCTTTCCACATTTTATTGAGTTTAAACTGTTTAAACAACCTTAAAATCATACTAGAAAGGACTTCCAATTATAATGGAGTAATCAATTATAGTAAACTTCTAATCTGCTACAAATTTTGTTTGACAAGTAAGTGAATTTCAGCTGTCAAGTCTTCACATGAAAAAGCATCTACTCAAATGAAAATTTCTGGAAATCCATTTGGACCCCTTTTCTCTGACATCGCCCACAAGATGGAATGATTACAACACACCCCCGGAAACCAATGATGAGACCTGGCACGACCTGAAGAAACAGATTCACAGACTCCAAAGCTCACTCTCTACAGAAAAGCAGAATTCTGGTGGCCGACATTCCCCATCGAGACAGACGTGCAGCATTTCATCCTCTGGCATTTTCTTCTGTGGTCAGCTACTTTGGACTGACACCTCCATCGGACTTACTGGTACACGCTGCTGTGTTTCTCAAAGACTAACTTCAGCCAATTACCTTGAGACTTTATAGACCATGTCCCCTCACCTGCAGGCTCTTCCCCAGAGGCAGAAAACTCCCCCTCCTTATTAGGTTATGCCCACAGAGGCATGAAGCGCCCCAAGAGGCAAGAGATGCCCACAGAGGCATGAAACACCCTTTGAGGCAAGAGATGCCCCCAGAGGCATGAAGCATTCCCAGAGGCAGAAATGCCCTTTCGCCTGATAGACCTTGCCCTTTGAGGCAAGAAACGTTCCCCTTGGCATCACACTGGTTATTGCTGCTCGCCTATTTTGTTTTCCATGTCTTATGCCAGTTCTTTTGAAAATGCCTGTACGATATAGGTTTCTGTTCACCCCACAATCCTGATACTATGGCAAATAGTTAAAAAGAAAGGGGGAGATGTTGGATAGTATGCCAGCTCCCCCTGGCTTCTGCTTAACCATATGCCTATATAGGGATAGATTTAATCCCATTCAAAGCTTTGCTCTATTTACATAAATCACTTTTACATTTACATAAAGCACTCCAGGGCATTGGTGGTTCAGTGATAGGATTCTCGCCTGCTCTGCCCCCTCCTTGTCACACTCTGATTTTCACCAGTCACTTTTCTCTCCACCCTCTCTATGTCACATCCTGTTTCTACCCTACTTGGCAAGTATATATAAAGACAGCATTGTGAGTTTTACAGTAACTTGAGTTTAGCTTAGCTCGTCTTAGACTGTGCTGTGTCCTGCATGAATAAAGAGATACTGCCTACAGCTCAACCATGAGTCCCTGGTCGTCTGTTACCCGCCCATGAAGCTAGCCCGGCAAAAACAACATAGCCCGTCGAAAACAACAATTCATGATTCCTTTGAAATAACACACATAGCTTTTCACCTGTTCATACCTGCTTTTTTTTTTTCCTGCGCCACTATTTCTCCTGTAGTAAACAGAAGTCATCTGAAAAATAGTTTCATGGCCTATACTTTATATTCAAATCCTAAAGTCTTTTGTGAGCTACCAATTGTTTATCTCTGTCTGAATGTTAGCTCTTGTGGTAAAAACTTGCCCAGGATGGATAATTATACACAGTGGGATACTACCTAGCAGCACAAAGAAAAATGTCTTGCCATTATAGGCAAATAGTGGTTGTTTTACTTTTATAATTTTGTTTCTTTTATAATTTTTTGTCTTTTATAATTTGTTTCTTTTTTATTTCTTTTTCCTAACTGCTTTCATTCTGTGTTGAATATTATAGATGAGATTGACATTCTTGTCTCCTATGCAATATCAAAGGAAAGCTTTTAGTTTTTTAATCATCATTATACAAGGGCATAACATTTTATTGGGTGTTTTTAATTGTATATACTGAACCTTGTCATACGGTTTCTTCTCCTGTATTAGTACATGTGATTTATTTTTACTGTCTTTGGTGGCAAATGACTGATATTCAACTCTAACCAATTAAAGCAAATAAAAAAGTGGGAAATGGGAAAGCACTGCTTTACTTGTCTAAGATTTTGAACTTCAACTCAAGTTGCAATTTTGTATCTGGATGTTCAAAAAATATACTAATGTTTCACTTTTCCTTCTTTTCTCTGAAATTATTTTTTCAGAAATAAGATGAGTTAAGGCAAAGTGTTACAAGCTGATGTTCTCTGGATAAGTCTCTGAATACATAGAAGCATGAAGGCATTCAGCATTTCTATGAAAGTAAACAGAACATAATACTGTTGCAGACCCTAGTGGACACTCAGTTACCATGAAGAGGGACCTAGGTCAAGTCCCTGGTCCCCACCTGCAGGGAGGAAGCTTCCCAACCAGTGGAGCAGTTGCAGATCTCTCTCTCTCTCCCTCTCCCCCCATCTCTCCCCTCCTTTCTCTCCCTCTCTGTCTCTCTCCCTCCCTCTCTCTCCCTCTCCCTCTCTATCTCTCATCTAAATTTCTCTCTCACTCTCTTTCTCTCCATCTATCTCCTCTACCCCCCCCCCCTGCATTTCCTCTATAAGGAAAAGAGAATTTTAAAAAATAATAATAGTATATGACAAGTAAAGTGCATGAATATATATTCAATAAATGTATATATTCAATATTCAACATACATATTGAACATACTTTGCTCTGGAAAATTCAGATGAGCAATATCCTCATGGTACCCAGAGTCAGCTTTTCACAGAATAAGAGATGGAGTCTCAATTCAGGGTTTCCCTCAGAATTGTCTGACTCTCACTTGCTGGTTTTGTTTAGTTGACTTCCTATACACATTCAACAAACAATTTTTGTGACATCTCATCTTAAAACACAGAATATTACCTGCAACATGGGGACTAAAAATGTTTAAGGGTAGTTGTTGGGTTTTGTTTTTTTTACATCCAGAATTATTGCTGGGGCTCACTGACTACACTATGTATCCACTGCTCCTGTGGCCACTTTCTTTCTTTTGGATAGGACAGAAATAAATTGAGAGGGGAGGGGTAGATAGAGAGGGAGAGAGAAAGATAGATACCTAGAGACCTGCTTCACCACTTGTGAAGCTACCCCCTGAAGGTGGGGATTTAGGGGGTTGAACCAGGATCCTTGAGCTGGTCCATGTGTTTTGTACTATGTGTGCTTAACCCAGTGGCCACTGCCTAACCCTCAAGGGTAGTTTTGAAACTTAAAGATATCTTTAGGACTGAACACCTGACCAATCTCTGCCTCTGCTGTGGCTATGAGAACAGCCTCCTTCAGTTTTGCTTGGGTTCCTTTATCTGTTTGGTCCCCCCCCTTCTTGAGTTTGTTTGATAGTTGCTTCTTGTAATTGTTTATTTTTGCTTTGTTTAGGAAGGGAGCTAGTTTGTGTGCAGCCAATCTGGAGTGCTTTAATCTGCTGACTGATAGTTAGCTTTTTTTTTTTTCTTTTTTGCTATTGTCTGTTTCCCTTCTCTCCAGGTTGACCAAAATTAGCTGTTGCTGTTTTTCCATTGGGTATGCTTTCTATTGTGGGAGGAGCTTGCTTTTCTTTCTCTCTTTTCTCTACTTTTCTATTTCTTTCCTCCTAGCTGATTTGAAAAATCTTTTTCCTTTTGCTGCTCATTTTTTTCTGCATTCACTTGCACTTGTTTGTGAATTATCTTGTGGAAGAAGGTTGACTCAGAGTGGATTCTCTCTCTCTCCTTCTCTCCTTTCTTTTCTCTTTCCACTATCTCTAATATTATAGTTGATAGTAGTTTTTTGTAATTGTCTATTCTTGTTTTGTATTTTTTTTGTTTATTTTTTGTTCCTGTTTTTGTTTCTTGGTGTTGTTTTCATTTTTGTCTTGTCTTGTTTTGGAGTGCAGGTGTTGCTTGGCTAACTGGTTTAGGTTGAACTGCATATCCTTGCTTCTGCTGCTATTATTGTACTTTCTGAAGTTTACGGTTTCATTTGTGAAAGGACTTTGGTTTGGTGTGACTTTTACACACACAAAACAACAACTAAACTACAAAAGATAGGACAGAAAAATATAAACCACACAAGTAAAAAAAAAAAAAAGTTCAAACCGAAAACAGTTAAATCAGCTACTGCAAACAATCAGGACAGGAGCCCAGAAAAATCCCAAGTAAACCATAAAAATTTTTTTTAAATGAGGAAGATATCAAATATTAATTGATGCATTAATCACAGAAGTGAGGAAAGCTTTTGAGGAAAATGCTATAAGAAATAGGGAAAGTAAAGATGAAACCTTCAAAGAAAATACTAGCTATCTTGAGGTAATTAGAGAACTAAAAGCTGAATTAGCTAAACTGAAAGGCCAGCTAGCAGAACACGCTAATACTATAACTGAGCAAGGTAAAAAAAAAGCTGTGCTGAAGAAGGAAACTAAGGGAAGAAAAAGCAGATTAATAGAAGCAGAAAATAGAATTATCCAGGCAGAGAATGAGTTAGAGAAAAGTAGGAATGAGGTAAAAAAAAGATAAAAAAAGAGATTGAATGGGGAGTGGGGCCAAGATGGTGACTTGCATACAACCTGATGTGAGCTCCAAAAAGAAGCAGCTTACAACCTGGGATTCTCTGGAGAGGGTAGGGTATCTGGGCTATCTGTGGAAAGGCTGAATAAGGGGTGGTAGCGTGACACCAAAAAAGAGTCCTATAACCCACTCTTGGGCTGGCAAAAAGAGGCTAAAGGGCCAAAAAAAAAGGAAAATCTTTGGCTTGACTATATCTGTACTCACCGGGGCCCCAACCCCAGAAGGAGCCCCCATAGGCCAGCCAGCTGTCCCTAGCAGGCTTCCTGCTGAGCTATTTTCTTTACCAAGATTCCTGGCTCAGCAGGGTGTCATTCCAAGCCTTTTTCTTTCCTTTTCTTTTTGAAGGGGCCTGAGTCTCTATTTGAGAGACAGAGTACCTGATCAATCAGGGCCTCAGCCCTGCCTAGGAATGACTAGATGAAGTTTTTGGTTTTTTGTTTTTATTTCTTCTTCTTCCTCTTCTTCCTCCTCCTCCTCCCCCTCCCCCACCCCTTCCCCCTCAACTTCCTCCTCCTCCTCCTCCTCCTCCTCCACTTCCTCCTCCTCCTCCTCCTCCTCCTCCTCCTCCTCCTCCTCCTCCTCCTCCTCCTCCTCCTTCTCCTTCTTCTTGGTTGTCTTTGATTGAAATAGGCTGCATGCAGCCTATCTAGAGAGGTCCAAGCTGCAGACTGCCTGTAAGGGTTTTTACTCTATTTTATTTTATTACTATTATTATATACGTGTGTCCCTTTTCCCTCCTCTTCAGGCTGACCAGAATTAACTGTTGTTGCTTTTTCCATTGATAGGTGACTGAGTGTCTTATCTAATCTGGGAGTAACTTGTTTCTCTCTTTCTCCCTCTTCCACTCTACTCTCCTTTTTCTCTCCTCCCAGCTAACCAAAAAAAAAAAAAAATCTCTTTCCTTTTACTGTTCCTTTTTTTTTTTTTTTTTGCTTTCTGTATTCACTGACACTTCTTTATGAATTATTTTGTGGAAGAAATCTGACTCAGAGTGGACACTCTATTTGTGTCTCTGTGTGTGTGTGTATCTTTTCTACTTTCCTTTCTCCTTTTGCTATCCTTAGAATTTATAGTAGACAGTAGATTTGCATAATTGCTTTGCCTTTTTTCCTTTCTCTTGTTTTTCTTTTTCTTTTTTTTTTTTTTGGACTGGAGATATTGTTTGGCTAACTGGTAAACTGGTATTGGTTGAACTGCATCAATCCTTGCTTCAGTTGCTGTTGTAATTTCTGAGGTTTGTGATTGCACTTGTCATAAAGGTCTTTAGTACAGCGGGGCTTGTACTCAAAATACAACAACTGAAGAATAACAGGAAAGAAAAATACAAACCACATCAATAAAAAAATAGAAATTCAAATGTTCCCGAAGACAAATTAAAATAAAGATACAAGCTATCAAATATTTGGGACACAGCTAAAGCAGTACTTAGAGAGAAACTTATATCCATACAAGTACACATTAGAGAACAAGAAAAAGCTCAAGTAAACTACTCAACTGCATGCCTTAAAGACTTGTAAGAACAGGAATAAAGGAACCCTAAACCAACCAGAAGGACTGAAGTCACTAAAATTAGGACAGAAATAAACATCATCCAAAATAAGAGAACTATACAAAAGATAATTAAAGTCAAATGTTAGTTCTTTGCATAAATAAGTAAAATTGACAAACCCTTAGCCAGACTCACACAAAAAGGGTGGAGGAATAAGACTTGTAAATAATAGGGAGATATCACAATAGACACCACAGAAATTCAAAAAATCATGTGAAGCTTTTATGAACACACCAACAAGCTAAAGAACCTGGAAGAAATGGAAGAATTCCTAGACACGTATAGCCTTCCAGAATGAACCAGGAAGAACTACAGAATGTAAATGGACCAACTACAGACAAAGATAAATCGGTAATTTGGAGTACTACACCAAAGTAAAACACTCTGGTGTGTATGTGTGGGGGCCAGTACAGGTCCTGGAAAAGGATAACAGAGGACCTAGGAGGGGTTGTATTGCTATGTGTAAAACTGAGAAAATGTTATGCATCTACAAACTATTGTACTTACTGTTGAATGTAAAACATTAATCCTCCAATAATGAAAATTTAAAAAACTGAAATATTTATTAAGAACTTTCCCAAAAATAAAAGTCCAGGACCAGATGGTTTTACAAATGACTTCTACAAAAGCATTTAGGAAACAGTTAATATCTATACTCTTAAATCTCTTCCAAAAAATTGAAGACACAGGAACACTCCCTTCTATGAAGCCAACATCATCCTGATACCAAAAGCAGATGGGGACACAAAAAAAGGTAAAACTACAGACTAATATCTCTGATGAAAATAGATGCTAAAATACTGAACAAAACCATAGCCAGATACAGCAGTATATTAAAAAGATTGTTAATTATGACCAACTGAAATTTATCCCAGGAGTGCAAGGGTAATTCAATATAGATAAGTCAATCAGCGTGATTCACCACATCAATAAAAGCAAAACTAAAACCACATAATTATCTCAATAGATACAGAGAAAGCCTTTGACAAAATCCAACATCCTTTCATGTTCACCACAGTACGAAAAATAGGGATAGATGGAAAATTCCTTAAGATAGTGGAGTCCTTAATATGTCTGAATATGTCCTTAAGATATAGCAAACCTACAGCCAACATCATACTCAATGGGCAAAAGCTGAAAGCATTTCCCCTCAAGGAACTAGACAGGGCTTTCCACTATCACCATTACTCTTCAACATAGTATTGGAAGTTCCTGCCATAGCAATCAGGCAAGAGAAAGAAATCAAAGGAAAACAGATTGGAAGAGAAGAAGTCAAACTCTCACTTCTTTACAGATTTTCTTCTAGCATTTGCCCTTCTTCCGTAGCCAGTCAACAGCGTCAGGTTGAGCCTGATGTAAAGTTTCCAGACCTCCTTTGAATCTGGAGAGGTGGCAGTCGTTGACTATGTGGGTCATAGTCTGTCTGTAGCCGCAGGGGCAGTTCGGGTCATCTCTGGCTCCCCAGCGATGGAACATAGCGGTGCACCTGCCATGGCCTGTTCGATACCGATTGAGGAGGACCCAATCATAACGTGCTAGGTCAAAGCCAGTTTGACGCTTGCAGGGGTCTGTGATGAGGTGTTTGTTCTTTACCTCAGCTGACTGCCAACTCTGTTTCCAAGAGTCTGGAACAGAGAAGTTCAGTGTAGGCGTAGGGGACCAGATTGGGTGACGAGACGTCAAGCGTTGGACAGGGTGGGCAAAGATATGATAGTACACATAGAAAAACCTAAAGAATCCAGCAGAAAGCTTCTTGAAATCAGGAGGCAATATAGCAAGGTGTCAGGCTACAAAGTCAATGTACTCAGTGGCATTCCTTTACACAAACACTAATTCAGAAGACAAAATATCCAGAAGTCACCCCCATTCACTATCACAGCAAAATTAATAAAATATCTAGGAATAAACCTGACCAAAGATGTGAAAGAGTTGCATACTGAAAACTATGAGTTGTTATACAAGAATATAGAAAATGATACGAAGAAATGGAAAGATATCCTATGCTCATGGATTGGTAGGTGAGTACTTTGCCCTTGAACTATTTCTTTCTCTCTTCATGGATTGGAAGGATTAATATCATCAAAATAAATATTCTACCCAGAGTCATATTTAAATTTAATGTGATACCAATCAAAGTTCCACCAAATTTCTTTAAAAGAATAAAACAAACATTACAACCAGTTATCTGGGACCAGAAAACACCTAGAATCACCAAAACAATCTTGAGAAAAAGAAACAGAGATAGAGGCATCAGTCTCCCAGATCTCAAACTATATTATAAAACCATCATAATCAAACATTCCTGGTACTGGAAAAAAAATAGATAAATAGACTAGTGAAACAGAATTGAAATCCCAGAACCAACCCCCCCCTCACCTATGGACATCTAATTTTTGATAAGGGGACCCAAAGTATTAAATGGAGAAAGGAGGCTCTCTTTAATAAATGGTGCTGGGAAAACTGGGTTCAGAAGGATGAAACTGAACCACTTTATCTCACCAGAAACAAAAGTCAAATGGATCAAGGACCTGATGGTAGACCAAACTAACGAAATATTTATAGGAAAATACTCGCAGAACACTTTCCTACCTAAACCTCAAGGACACCTTTAATGACACAAACTGAATTGCAAAAAAAAACTAAATAAAAAACAAATCAATAACATTTCATCAAATTGAAAAGCTTCTGTACAATAAAAGAAACTATCACCCAAACAAAGAGACTCCTCACAGAATGGGAGAAGATCTTCACATGCCATATATCAGACAAGACGCTAATAGCCAAATATAAATAAAGAGCGCAACAAACTCAGCGACAAAAAAGAAAATGACCCAATCTAAAAGTGGAGAGAGGTTATGAACAGATTACTCACTACAGAAGAGATACAGAAGGCCAACAAACATAAAAAAATTGTTCCAGGTCTTGTCATAGAAATGCCAATAAAGACAATGAGATACCACCTCACCCCTATGGGAATTTCTTATTTTTATATTTATTTATTTTTTATTTCTAAAAAGGAAACATTGACAAAACCATAGGATAAGAGGGGTACAACTCCACACAATTCCCACCATCAGATCTCTGTATCCCATCCCCTCCCCTGAGAGTTTTCCTATTCTTTAACCCTCTGGGAGTATGGACTCTGGGAGTAGGTCCTTGTGGGATGCAGAAGGTGGAAGGTCTGGCTTCTATAATTGCTTCCCCGCTGAACATGGGCATTGACAGGTCAATCCATATGCCCAGCCTGCCTCTCTCTTTCCCTAGTAGGGTAGGGCTCTGGGGAAGTGAGTTCCAGGACATATTGGTGGGGTCGTCTGTCCAGGGAAGTCTGGTTGGCTTCATGCTAGCATCTGGAACCTGGTGGCTAAAAAGACAGTTAACATACAAAGCCAAACAAATTGTTGAACAATCATGAACCTAAAGGCTGGAATAGTGCAAATGAAGAGTTGGGGGTGGGGTGGTCCTCCATCTTGGGGGTGGGGGTCCTCCATTTTGTAGATAGCTATTAGGCATATTTTAGTTATATTCCAAAGGGCCTATGGATATACTAGTTTTTTTTTTTCCCCCTGAGCCTGAAATCTGATAAGCAGGTGGATCCAAGTTATTTTCTAGAGAGATGATGTCACGGCTGAAAAGGGACCAGAAAACTGGATCAGGGAAGAGAGTAGCTCCCTAATATGAGAAAGGAGTATAAATATTGTTGACTGCAAACCCCATTGATTTGATTTGGTCTGGAGCCCATATTCAGATTAGGAGCCTATGTGACCTCTCTGCATCCCTGTAGATCTGAGCTCACATAAGTCAAAACCAACAGTAGCAACAAATACTGGAGAGTCTGTGGGGACAAAGGAACTCTCCTGTACTGCTGGTGGGAATGTAAATTGCTGTACTGTGGGACAAAAGTCTGGAGAACCCTCATAAGGCTTGAAATGAACATTCCTTATGATCCAGTAATTCTTCTCCTAGGGATAAATCCTAAGGACACAATCACACCCATCCAAAAAGATGTATGTACAGCTATATTCATAGCAGCACAATTCATACTAACCAAAACTTGGAAGCAACCCAGTTACCCTACAAAAGATGAATGGCTGAGAAAGTTGTAATATATACTCAGTGAAATACTATTCTGCTATTAAACATAATGAATCCACCTTCTCTGACCCACCTTGGATGGATCTAGAAGAAATCATGTTAAGTATGGTAAGTCAGAAAGATCCCACTCATAAACAGAAGTTGAGAAAAAAAGGACAGGGTAAACAGAGTAGAATTTGACTGAGTTTGGAGTATTTCACAAAGTGAAAAACTCTTGATGGGGAGAGAGGATAAATTTTTAGCTTCACTATAGGAGGTGGGGTGGGGACACAGACCTATGGTAATGGTGAAGGTGTTAATAATATACACTCCTATTAACTTATATAATCTTATAATTAAAAAATATATATCATTACTAGAAGAAGTTAGGTTTTCCAAAGATGGTAGAAGCAAAACCTGTTAAACAGACCACAAAATACTTAGGCAAAAATTGTGGGGAAAGAGAATATGAATCTACAGTTAGGGAAACAGTCAACTGATTTGGAATTCTGAAGAGAATAGTCAAGTATAAAAGCATAAAGAAATAGAGGACTTCCAGAGGCGAGGCTATGGAGTAAAACCAGTTTGAGATTACTCTCCTGATAAACCAGGAAAAGAAAGAAAGAAAGAAAGAAAGAAAGAAAGAAAGAAAGAAAGAAAGAAAGAAAGAAAGAAAGAAAAAAAAAAGAAAGAAAGAAGAAAGAAAGATCACTCAGCAAAATACAACCAGGATTTCTTCAGAAACTCACTAAGCCACACCCACGAAGTTACAGGTGCTGCTATGATACCATTCTGACTTCCCTGGGCAGAGGACCTCACCACTGTATCCTGAAACCTCATCTCCCCAGAGCCTTCCCCTGCTAGGGAAAGACAAGCAGGCTGGGTGTATGGATCCACCTGCCAATGCCTATAACTAGTGGATAAGCAACTACAGAAGCCAGACCTTCTAAACCCCATACAGAATTTTGGTCCATACTCTCAGAGCAGTAAATGATAGGGGAAAATGATCAGAGGGCCCTGAACTCCAATTCTTTCAGGACCTAGAGAAAAGGGGAAAAAAGAGAAATAATTATTGTCAGGCACTTGGAAGTAGTAGGTTTGACTTAGAATAAAAAAAAAAAAAACGAAAGCAGGAGCATAGGAAAAGTCGGTAAATACATGCAAACATAGATATATAGTTATAGAAATAATATTTAACCATATCTGTGATCTTGAGATAACTACTGCTCTTTTCAGTGGAGAATTCTTATTCTTGTAATAATGGGGAGTTATACCCCTGTTATCTTATAGTTTTCTAAATCAATAATAAATCATTTAAAAAGGCATTTAGTAATATGCTAAGCCAATGTTTTACAAAAACCCTTTGATAATATCGGTTAATATTAGTCATTTTAAGTTTTTGCAGGTTATAAGTAACAACAAGTCAAAATAAAATAAATGGCACATCTATTATGACTGGTGCTTTTTAGATATCTGATCTAGGTCTGGTCTTTGTGATAGGCTATATAATGTGCCCTTTCCTGGTAGAAGACTGCACATTTCTACCTTTATCATTTGACTACCTTTGCCTTGCATTGAAAGAAATGTATTTCTCAACTCCATGACACCACTGGATCAGCAGTTTGCTTTTAGTTAAGAGTTAGTAAGATCTTGTGCAAAGTGCACAGACTGGCATAAGGATCCCAGTTGGAGCCCCCAGCATCCCACCTGCGGGGGGGGGGGGGTCACATAACAGGCAGTGAAGCAGGTCTGCAGGTGCCTATCTTTCTCTCCCCTGCTCTGTTTTCCCCTTCTCTTTCTATTTCTCCCTGTCCTATCCAACAACAAGGAGAGCAGCAGCAACAACAATAATAACAACAACAATAAACAACAAGGGCAACAAAAGGGATTAAGTGGCTTCCAGGAGCAGTGGATGGTAGTGCGCCTAGGCACCAAGCCCCAGCGATAACCCTAGAGAGCAAAAAAAAAAAAAAAAAAAAGTTAGTGGGATTAAAAATTGTGAGAAGTGCTGTGTTGTAAGGCCTTCTGTGGCTTGGTTACAAGGATGCTGTGGAGTCTACAGGTTCTCCTGCATTCTGGAAGAGAAAGGGGGAGGGGAAGAAGAGAGTGGAGGAGAGGGGGATGGAGAGAGAGAGTTGCTAAGTAGTAGCAAATACGAAGCATGAACAGGAAACAAAACTAAATCAAACCACAAGCACCTTTGTTTTGATTGTTCTGGCAAGAAGTTATTACTTAGAAAACCAACACTCATATTTTTCTGAATAACATGGAAAAAGAGCTTATTTCTTTTTCTTCACCTTTTCCCTTTAATTTGAAGATGACACTGGGACTTTCATCATATAATGAGATTTATTTATTTTGTAAATAAATTAAATAAAAATTAATAAAAGGGAATCAGGCAGTAACTCAGTGGGTTAAGCGCAGGTGGCGCAAAGCACAAGGACCAGCTTATGGATCCCGGTTTGAGCTCCCGCCTCCCCACCTACAGGGGAGTCACTTCACAGGCGGTGAAGCAGGTCTGCAGGTGCCTTTCTTTCTCTCCCCCTCTGTCTTCTCCTCCTCTCTCCATTTCTCTCTGTCCTATCCAACAATGACATCAATAACAACAATAATAGCTACAACAACAATAAAACAAGGGCAACAAAAGGGAAAATAAATAAATATAAAAATTAGAAAAAAATTAAAAATTGTTAGGGGGAGAATTCTTTATCCCCTCTCCTCAGATTACATGTTGTTGCCTGACCCTGGAACTCACACTGTCAAATTGATTTGATTAGTTAAGTGAAATCACACTCGGCTAATTTGGACCCCAGAGTACTTTGGTATGGAGGCTGGGGGGCGGTGCTGCTATGTAGAGATGAAGACAGAGATTCTAGTGTGAGCCAAACTGAATGAAGGTAAAGTTAAGGCTCACAGGCGATTCACCTGAAGCTGGCAGAAAGAAAGAGCAATGGTTTCCCTCTTACAGCCTTCAGACAACTGTTCTTGGAATCCCTGTACCAAGCTTAACGAAGAGAAAGAGATCAAGGCATTGAGGCCTTACAAGGAAAGTTTGTTTGCTTCTTTGATTTTTAAGTAACATCTTAGAAGTAGAGTGGCCCTACCAGGAGGATAAAGACAAAAGAGAAGGTGAAGAGGTAAGTGGTGCTCCCACAAAGAAGTGTGGGTAGTATCCCCTATTGAGGTGGCTGTACTGGGCAGCTTGGGGTCTTCATGAAGAGCTCTGTCCAGGTGGAAATTTCTCAGGTTGTACCCATATTCACTCAGTCACCTACAAAGATTCCTCTGAGGGCAGTGTGGAAAGCTTGTCATCTGCAAGATTTGAGTGTGTGACATCTTCTGCAACCTCAAGAGTGTTCAGGAGAAGGGACCCCAATCACAAGACAAAAGATCTTTAGTTCCTATGCCCTCAAATGCCTGTTCATGATGTTACAAAAATAAAAATTATACTTGGCTCAAAAAAATGTTCCCTATCCCAGCTGTCATGAGATATGATGCATGACTGTGATGTCCCTGGGTTCATCTTACAGGTTGGTTTTAGAGCATGAAAAGATTCTAGTTCATTTCATTCAAAGAATAGACATCTGAGGTCACTTCAGTAGCTACATAAAAGACAGGGATGGTTTTCATCTTCCTTTTTAAATATTTTATTTACTTGTTGGATAGAAACAGCCAGAAACAGAGAGAAGGGGGTGACAGAGAAGGAGAGAGACAACCGCGGCACTGTTTCACCACTTGCAAAGCTTTTTCCCCTGCAGGTGGGGAATGGAGGCTCAAATATGAATGCTTTTCAATGCTTAATTTTTAGAATTTCTCAAGGGTATATATCATCCCTTGTAAAATTGTATTTTCTTTATACATGGGCAGCATGGGAATGATATAAGTCCTGGTGCCAAGAATAGCAGTTCCCCACTAGGGAAAGAGAAAGACAGGCTGGGAATATGGATCGACCTGTCAATGCCCATGTTCATCAGGGAAGCAATTACAGAAGTCAGAACTTCCACCTTCTGCACCCCACAATGACCCCAGGTCCATACTCCCAGAGGGATAAAGAATAGGAAAGCTATCAGGGGAGGGGATGGGATACGGGAAGAGATTCTGGACAACACTGGAGGAAATCAGGCCCTGTTCTTATCTGAGAAAGAAGAGGGAAAAGAAAGAACACTCAGAAGTTATAATAGGTGTGTGTGTGTGTTTGTGTGTGTGTGTGTGTGTGTGTGTGTGTGTGTGTGTGTGTGTGTGTGTGTGTGTGGCTTAGAAAGAAAGTGAAGGTGGAGACATATATATGAATAAAAATATTGTCACATATTGTCAGCTATCTTTGCCCAAAAGGGCCTACAGTGCTTCTCAGGTGAATATTTTTTTATTTTCCTGATTAAAAGCTCAAAATATCAGAAGAGAATGAAAAAAAATCTATGAGAAATACTTAGATAGAGTTGGGGGGGTGTTTAAGAATGGAATAAAATCACTAATCTGGGGTTATAAATACAGAAAAAGTCACAGGACAAAAAAAATATAGCATATTGTGTCCTTTGAGACTAAATGGATGGGCTTCACAGTGATTATGTTTACTGAAGTAAGGAGGTAAAGTTCAACTGTGAGAGGATGACATGCATATATATATCCTGGAATATAGAGAACTGAAACACATGAATTTGAAAACAACAACAAACATATACATAGTCCACCTACAACTATGTTCTTGGGAGAATTATGATGGTTACCACAGGAAGGTGGACACAGAACTTTCCTGGTGGGAGTGGCCTGGGATTATATCCCTGTTATTTTATAATCTTGTAAATCACTCTTAACTTACTAGTATATTATAAAAACAAAATATAAATAATATAAATAATTAAGAGTAAATCAAGCACAGGAGGGGGGAGCATTCCAGTAAGGTTCACATATTACTAAACTCAAGTTCCTGGGTTCAAGCCCCCAGTCCCCACCTGCATGGAGGAAGCTGCACAACTGGTGAAGTAGTGCTGCAGGTGTCTCTTTTTCTTCCTATTTACCTACTCTTTTTGTGTCTCTTTGTCCTATGAGAGAAGTAGAAATAGAGAGAGAGAAGATACCAGGAGTAATCTATTTGTCCTGTAGGCAAATAAGCCACAGTAACCCTGGTGAGGAAAAAGAATAAGTAAATATTTGCATCTCATTTAGAATCTTGGGTGCCGGACTTCAAATTCAGGGTGACTGATTTTTAAGTTTTGATGTGGAATGTGGGGCATGTCTCATCTGCCTTAGCTAAGTCCTGAGTGCCACGCAACCACAAAGCACACAGTGTCGTCTAATTGAGGACACGAAGAATCTCTGCTCTGCTTTAGTTCCTTTTAGGGGCTGTTCTGCAGCTTTGCCTTAATCCACTGTGAGAGAAGCACATCAAGCCACAGCTGCTCAACCCCCACCCCCCACCCCTATCTTTGCAAAGGAAAGATGGGGTCACCTTCCCAGTCGTGGCTTCAACCAGACTTTCCCTGGCCCACCTTCTTCTGCAGGGGAATCGCCAGGCCTCTGTCTCTACTGCAGTATTGCCCTGGCTGGGCCCTGTCATAGGAGAGAACCCCTGCACCATTCCTGCTTTCCTCCATTCCTTCCGGGACACATTCCTTGCCCCTATTCTTCCAGCAAATGACCCTAGATCTTCTCTAGAAATCTTTTGCTATTTGGTTTCAAACTTACTGAGAAGGATCAGTTGGTGGGAAGAGAAGATTTTTATAAATAGGTCTATTTTCCGAACTAGTTGCTGTTTAGAAGTAATTTGAAATGACAAGCAGAAATTATCCTATTGAATAATGAAAGCATTATTTTGGAGTGTGGCTGACAACTTTCTTCCATATTCTGAAGCTTTATTTTTCTAACCTTCTTTCAGGAATAGATTTTCATATAACGTAGTGTATTATAGAGAAGTAGAATTTAGAAGAAAGTAATAACTATTATTCTACAAAGTTTTATCTAGAAGAATGCATGTGATGTTATTACAACATGTATAATACATTTCAAATACTTATGGTCATCTGAATTTTTAGCGTGAACTATATTTTACATGGTTCAGGAGCTAGGTAGTGGTGCACTTAGTTGAATGAACATGCTACAATACACAAGTACCGTTTCAAGGCACAGGTTTCCAGTTGCAGAGAGAAAGCTTTGGGAATGGTAAAGCAGTTTCAGGTGTTTCTTTGTCTCTCTTCCTATTTCCCCTTTCCCTCTAGATTTTTGGCTATCTCTACCCAATGAATAAAAATAATAAAATATTTAAAAAGTCATTTGACATGATTCACATAGAATATAAAATGTATAGACAAATTTTAAGTATGTACCTCAGAAATAGCTAGTGAAAAATGCATATTTTATTTTTTAATTTTAATTTCTTTATTGGGGGATTAATATACATTCAACAGTAAATACAATAGTTTGTACATGCATAACATTGAGATACCACCTCACTCCTGTGAGAATGGCATACATCAAAAAGGACAGCAGAAACAAATGTTGGAGAGGCTGTGGGGACAGAGGAACCCTTCTGCACTGCTGGTGGGAATGTAAATTGGTACAGCCTCTGTGGAGAGCAGTCTGGAGAACTCTCACAAGGCTAGAAATAGACCTTCCATATGACCCAGTAATTCCTCTCCTGGGGATATACCCCAAGGATTCCATAATGCCCATCCAAAAAGATACATGTACATCTATGTTCATAGCAGCACAATTCATAATAGCTAAAACCTGGAAGGAACCAAGGTGCCCAACAACAGATCAGTGGCTGAGAAAGCTGTGGTACATATACACAATGGAATACTATGCAGCTATTAAAAATAATGAACCCACCTACTCTGACCCATCTTGGATGGAGCTAGAAGGAATTATGTTAAGTCAGCTAAGTCAGAAAGATAAAGATGAGAGTGTGATGATCCCACTCATAAACAGAAGTTGAGAAAGAAGAAAAGAAAGGGAAACTCAAAGCAGGATTTGACTGAATTTGGAGTAGGGCACCAAAGTAAAAACCCTGGGTTGAGGGTGATGGTGAATGTTCAAGTTCATGGGGGCTTGGGGGAGGATGGGACAGTCTTTTGGTGGTGGGAATGGTGTTTATGTACACTCCTATCAATTTGTAGTCATATAAATCACTATTTAATTAATATGAGAGGTGAAAAACTTATTTAATGTCTCAAACTTTTTAAATCACAGACTAAGTCTTTTTAATACATAGGCTAAATGTTTGATATGTTGATTCTCTCAAAAGCATAGACCAGGGAGAACAGAAGCAACTGGTGGCAGTTATATGCAAATAATGTCAAAGTTCATAAATTATTTATTTTATTTTATTTTATTTTTTTACTTAAGAAAGGAGACATTAACGAAACCATAGGATAAGAGGGGTACAGGTCCACACAATTCCCAACACCCGATCTCCATATCCCATCTCTTTCTCTGATAGCTTTCTCATTCTCTATCCCTCTGGGACTATGGACCCAAGGTCGTTGTGGGTTGCAGAAGGTGGAAGGTCTGGCTTCTGTAATTGCTTCCCCACTGAACATGGGTGTTGACTGGTCGATCCATACTCCCAGTCTGCCTCTCTCTTTCCCTAGTAGGGTGGGTATCTGAGGAAGTGGAGCTCCAGTACACATTGATGGGGTCGTCTGTCCAGGGAAGTCTGGTCTGCATCGTGCTGGCATCCGGAACCTGGTGGCTTAAATGAGAGTTAACATAGAAAGCCAAACAAATTGTTGAACAACCATGGACCTAAAGGCTGGAATAATGCAGATGAAGTGTTGGGGGGTATTCCCTGCAGGCTATTGTGTACTTCTGCTTTCAGGTATATATATTTTCCCTAGTTTATGGACACGTGTGAACATATGCTCTGTCTCAGGGGACCTGGACTATATCTAGGTTTGGGGACTTTATTTGGAAGTGGAACACCTGGAATGGAATTAGAGAATACTATGAAAGGAAAGGTCTCACCCGAGTGATGAAGCTGAAGGGTTGTCATTCCACACCTGAAGTCTCTGGACATAGTCTGAAGTGAAGCATGCTGGGTGGCACTGGTTGCGCTGATTAGGCTGCGATCTGCGGATGCAATATTTGATATGAATTGAGAGAAGCATGTAGGAAAGTGGGCCCAACCCTAGGGTTCCAGGACTGGGGGAAATATAGGCTCTATAGTGGAAATGTGAGGTTCTTGCTGTCTTAGGGTTCAAGAAGACAATGGATAGTTATTGTTATCATCACATTATTTGGTGATTGGGTTAACTTTGAAAAGTCCCTTTGTTAGGGTTTGCGGTATAATACCCAGCATCTTGTATATAGCGGTCCTACCAGTTGCTTCTGTTCTCCTTGGTCTAGGCTTTTGAGAGAGTCAACATATCAAAGACAACCTATGTATTAAAAAGACAGTCTGTATTTTGAGAAGTTCTAGACATATGATCAATTTTTCCCCTCTCATATTAATTAAATAGTGGTTTATATGTCTATGCTTTAATCTGAGCGTAAACACCATTCCCACCACCAAAGGACTGTGTCCCATCCCAACCACCCACCCCTGCACCCACACCTCTCCGCACCAGGAAGCCCAGTGGCCACCTTCCCCTTCACCACAGGGTTTTTACTTTGGTGCCTTGCTCTCAATTTAATCAGATCCTGCTTTTAGTTTCCCTTTCTGTTCTTCTTTCTCAACTTCTGTTAATGAGTGGGAACATCCCATACTCATCTTTATCTTTCTGGCTTAGCTGACTTAACATAATTCCTTCTAGCTCCATCCAAGATGGGTCAGAGTAGGTGGGTTCATTATTTTTAATAGCTGCATAGTATTCCATTGTGTATATGTACCACAGCTTTCTCAGCCACTGATCTGTTGTTGGGCACCTTGGTTCCTTCCAGGTTTTAGCTATTATGAATTGTGCTGCTATGAACATAGATGTACATGTATCTTTTTGGATGGGCATTATGGAATCCTTGGGGTATATCCCCAGGAGAGGAATTACTGGGTCATACGGAAGGTCTATGTCTAGCCTTGTGAGAGTTCTCCAGACTGCTCTCCACAGAGGCTGTACCAATTTACATTCCCACCAGCAATGTAAAAGGGTTCCTCTGTCCCCACATCCTCTCCAGCATTTGTTGCTGCTGTCCTTTTTGATGTATGCCATTCTCACAGGAGTGAGGTGGTATCTCAGTGTTGTCTTTATTTGCATTTCTCTGACAATCAGTGACCTGGAGCCATTTTTCATGTTTTTTAGCCTTTTGGATCTCCTCTGAAGTGAATGTCTTGTTCATATCCTCTGCCCATTTTTGCATGGGGTCATTTGCTTTTTTGGTGCTGAGTTTGCTGAGTTCTTTGTATATTTTGGTGATTAGTCTCTTGTCTGATATATGGCATGTGAAGATCCTCTCCCATTATGTGAGGGGTCTCTTTGTTTGTGTGTCAGTTTCTTTGGCTATGCAGAAGCTTTTCACTTTGATGTAGTCCCATTGGTTTGTTTCTGCTTTGGTCTTCCTTGCAATTGGGTTTGTTTCATCAAAGATGCCCTTGAGGTTTAAGTGGGAAAGTGTTCCACCAATGTCTTCCTCTTTGTATTTGATAGTTTCCAGTCTGACATCCATGTCCTTAATCCATTTGGATTTGATTTTTTTGTTTCTGGTGAGGTGGTTCAATTTCATTGAACAACCCAGTTTTCCCAGCACCATTTATTGAAGAGAGCCTCCTTCTTCCATTTAATACTTTGGGCCCCCTAAAGTTCATAAATTATGGTGACGTTGTATATGTTACAGTAAATCCTAACAAAGGGATATTTCAAAGTTAACCCAATTGCCAAATAATGTGATTATAGAAATAACTATTTATTGTCTTCTTAAGCCCTAACAGCAGGATCCTCCCACTTCCTCTTTAGAGCCTATATTTCTCCCAGTCCTGGAACCTCTAGGGTGAGGCTCACATTCCTGCATGCTTCTCTCGATTCATACCAAATGATATTGCATCTGCAGATTCCAACCTAATCAACACAAGGAGTACCACCTCAGTATGCTTCACTTCAACTGTGTCCAGAGGTGTCAGGCATGGAATGTCAACCCTTCACCCTCATTACTTGGGTGAGACCTTTCCCTTCATAGTATTCTCAAATTCCATTCCAGGAAGTTCATTTCCTAACAAAATCCCAAATCCTAGATATAGACCAGGTCCTGTAAGGTAAAGCATATGTTCACATGTCCATAAATTAGGGCAAAATATATACTTAATAGCAAAAATACATAATAATCTGTAGTGAGTCAGTAAAAAGTTCATAATGAAATAGTGTCTACTTAGACTTAGATACCTTCCTCACCTATTTCTTACTATAATTCTCTCACTCACTCCAAAGCTAACCTCATCAAAGCAAGGATTGCAAAGCTGAACAAGGGCAAGAGACTGGCATACTTTAACGATGACTCTTTAGTCACTATCAGTCCACCCCGTCAGCTTGGGCCCTATTCAGGGAATCCTGAGATTCCCAAACAGACATGATGGGCCTAGACCTTGAATAAATCCCTCTCTCCATTGTTACCGGTCATTCTTATCAGGAACAACACAACAGACCCCTTTGTATGCCCCCATAGGACCTTGCAATGGTAGAGATTGTTCCATCCTCCTAAGGGAGGCTTGGACAATATACTCTATGCTACACCTGTGGAAGATAGTTCCTGATATTGGGGCAGCATGGAACATTCCTACTTATGACCACAGAATGAGAGGTCATATCTACAGGGATGCAGAGGTCACATAGGTTCCTAAGCTGAATATGTGCCCAACATCACATCACATCAATGGGGTTTACAGTCAACAATATTTATACACTTTCCCATATTTGGGAGCTATTCTTTTCCCTGATCCAGCTTTCTGGTCCTTCTGCCAGTCATGACATCACATCCCCAGATAATAATTAGGACCCACCAGCATATCATATTTCAGGCTCAGGCAAAAAACAACAACAACAAAACTCTAGTATAGTCACAGGCCCTTTGGAATATAATTAAAATATGTCTACTAGCTAGCTACAAAATGGAGGGCCCCCAATTCTTCATCTACACTATTGCAGCTTTGAGATCCATAATTGGTCAACAATTTGTTTGGCTTTTTATGTTAACTCTCTTTTCAACCACCAGGTTCCTGGTGCTAGCATGATGCTGACCGGACTTCCCTGGACAGACAACCCCACCAGTGTGTCCTCGAGCTCTGCTTCCCCAGAGCCCTTCCCCGTTAGGGAAAGAGAAAGATAGGCTGAGAGTATGGATCAACCTGTCAATGTCATGTTCATAGGGGAAGCAATTACAGAAATCAGACCTTCCACCTTTTGCATCCCACAATGACCTTGGGAGTCCAGACTCCCAGAGTGATAAAGAATAGGAAAGCTTTCAGGGGAGGAGATGGGATACAGAGTTCTGGTGGTGGGAATTGTGTGGAGTTATACCCCTCTTATCCTTGGTTTTGTCAATATTTCCTTTTTATAAATAAAAAAATTAAATTAAAAAATATAGACCAATCATGCAGATGAGAGGATAACAGCATCCCTGAATGAAATAATCACAATCTTTCAAATGAAAAATGAAGGGGGAATAAACAGGATGAGAAGGAAGAACAGGAGAAGGGGCAGGAGCAAGAGGAGGAGGAGGAGACGAAATAGCAAATTTTAGGGGAAATTAAGCAACTTTATATATATAAATATAAGACACCATTAGAAAATTAATATAAAGGAACTTGGAGATAGTTCACTCAATAGAGTACAGAATATATCTTTGTGAAGACATAGGTTCAGGATCCCATGCAATGCATGGGAGTACCATGCAAAGGGGAAGCTGAATAAGTGTGAAGCAATGCTATTTCCTTCTTTCTGTGTTTTCTCTCTATTTCTCTGTCTCTAACCCTCTATCTGGAAATGAGAGAAAAAAAGAAATTACTTGCCTACCAGACATATGGCCTTTTCAATACTGGTAGCTACTGCACTGCACTGAAGGAATCTTTGGTAATTTGATTTCTCTCTCTCTCTCCCCCCCTATATATGTTTTTTTAAACTTATTTTATTATTTATTTATTCCCTTTTGTTGCCCTTGTTGTTTTTTATTGTTGTAGTTATTTTTGTTGTTGTTGGATAGGACAGAGAGAAATGGAGAGAGGAGGGGAAGACAGAGAGGGGGAGAGAAAGATAGACACCTGCAGACCTGCTTCACCGCCTGTGAAGCGACTCCCCTGCAGGTGGGGAGCCGGGGTTTGAACCGGGATCCTTATGCCGGTCCTTTGCTTTGCGCCACCTGCGCTTAACCCGCTGCGCTACAGCCCGACTCCCTCTATATATGTTTTAAAAGGGAAAGCAAGAGATCTGTTAACACTTATGATGGCAACAAATTCTAGAGAATAAAAAATGAAAGAGTGTTATATCACTATACCTGATAACAACAGGTGTATACAACAACAGAAATACAACAGATAAGAGTATTGTGAACAATTAAATGAATATAGAAGATTTAAAAAACATTATAAGTTATTATGTAATATCATCTCAAGGCATATTTTCAAAGGACATAAAAATATTAATCCAGGAGGGTTTCCGGAAGATGGCGGACTGGGAAGCTGCTAGTGGCTTGAGCTCTGATCACATCTTCTGGAAATGGCAGGATTTTCTGCCTTTAGTAGGCTAGTCAATAAGGGGTCCTAGTGGTGACACCAAGGAGGTGACTATAACTTAATTTGGATTAAGAATTAGAGTAGAGGTGGCACGGAATAGCGGGCCGGCTGCTTCAGACTTCCCAGGCGGCAGCAGGCAAGGCGGGTGAGCCGGGCACTGTGCTCGGCTCCTCCGCCAGTTGCAAAGCGCTGCTGGGCAGCCGGCAAAGGACCGGGAGGGAGCACTGTAGTACGGGGGCTTTCTCTTGGGAGTCTCCGGGGACCACCGCGACCCTGAGGGCGGATCCGAGGACATCCTTGAGTACAGCTCTAATTGGATCAAAAGGACTTGGAGCTAGTTTTCATCTTTGAGAAATCCTTTAAAAAAGCTTCGGGGGGGAGAGTTTCCCGGAAGATGGCGGACTGAGAAGCTGCTAGTGGCTGAGCTCTGACCACATCTCCTGGAAACGGTAGGATTTTCTGCCTTTAGCAGGCCAGCCAATAAGGGGTCCTAGCAGTGACACCAAGGAGGTGACTATAACTTAATTTGGGTTAAGAATTAGAGTAGGGAAAAAAGGGAAAAAAATTTTTTTTTCTTCCTTTTAATTTTCAGGCATACCTCCTTCCCGCCCCCCACCCCATAACCAGTCCCTGGGGACCAGCTCTTAGCAGGGGAGAGGAGCTGCTTTTCTTTACCAAATTCCTGTCCCACCAGGGAGTATTATTAATTCTAAGTCTATACCCTTCTGAAACCTCTGGCCATTTTTCTTTCTAAGTAGCCAACCCCCACCACCTCACCCCACATAGCTAATTAAATAATTAAAAATAAATACCAAAAAAAAAAAAACCCTTTCCTTTCACTGCCTTTTTATGACTGTTCTTTTTCTTATCTTTTTCTTTCTCTCTCTCTCTCTTTTTTTCTTTTTCTAATTCTTGTCATCCCTTCTTCCTTAATCCTATAGCTTCCAAAGTCACAGCCCCCAGCCTCCACACAACAGTGTGCTTTTTTGAATTCACTGATACACATTTGGGAATTTCTTTTCACTGCTCTTAAATTATAGCTCCTTTTCTTATCTTTTCCCTTTTCTCTCTCTTGTCTCTCTCTCTTTTTTTTTTAATCTTGTCATACACTTCTTTCTTCTTCTTTGCCTTTCTGAATTTGTGAATTATTTTGGGGAAGAAATCAGACTCAGAGTGGACTCTCTATGTGTGTATCTCTGCTCTAGTTCCCTTTCCCCTCTTGTTACCCCTAGAATATACAGTGGATAGTAGATTTGCATAACTGTCTATTCTTGCTATCCTTTCTTTCTTTTCTCTTTCTTCACTGGGATTTGGTTACTATTTTTTCACGGACTGGAGAAATTGTTAGGCTAACTGGTAATGATTAAACTACTTCAATACTTGCTTCAGTTGCTACTGTAATTCCTGAGGTTGGTGAGTGCAATTGTCATAAAGGTATTTAGTACAGTGTTACTTGTACTCAAGACTCAATAACTGAGGAACAACAGAGCATGAAAAAAGAAGCACATAAATAAAAAAAATGCGTAGATCAAAAACAAATAAAAGTGCTACTCCAATGAATGAAGACAAGAGCCCAGAAGAAACTACAAATCAGCCAGAAGTAACCATAGATAAGAAAAGTATGCAAGCAATAATAAACTTACTAATCACAGAAATGAAAACAACATTGGAGGAAAGGAATGGCAGTATTAGGGAAACAACAGTTGAGACCCCCAAGGAAAATACTGATTATCTTGAGGCAATTAGAGAACTGAAACCTGAAATAGCTGTAATGAAGAAATAAGCTGAGGCAAGGGAAAGCAAACTAACAGAAGCAGAAAACAGAATTAGTCAGACAGAGGATGAGTTAGAGAAAATGAAGAAAGAGGTGAAAGAGCTTAAAAAGAGATTGAGAGACACTGAAAACAACAACAGAGACATATGGGATGATCTCAAAAGAAGTAACATTCGTGTAATTGGCCTGCCAGAGGAAGAAAGAGAGGAAGGGGAAGCAAAGATTCTAGAGGAAATAATAGAAGAAAACTTCCCAGACCTGAATAACAGAAAGGACATCAAGATTCAAGAGGCCCAGAGAGTAACAAACAGAATCAACCCAGACCTGAAGACACCAAGACACATCATAGTCACAATGAGAAGGAGTAAGGAGAAACAAAGAATCCTAAAGGCTGTAAGAGAGAAACAAAAAGTAATATACAAGGGAAAACCCATAAGATTATCTGCAGACTTCTCCACTCAAACTCTAAAAGCCAGAAGGGAGTGGCAAGATATCTATGGAGCCCTGAATGAAAAAGGGTTTCAACCAAGGATAATATATCCTGCTAGACATTTATTCAAACTAGATGGAGGGATCAAAACCTTCTTAGATAAACAACAGTTAAAGGAGGCAACCATCACCAAGCTGGCCCTGAAAGAGGTTCTAAAAGACCTCTTATAAACAAGAACATCACTATAATACTTGCAATATATCAGAGCAAACAAATTTTTTCAGAACAATGGCACTACAATACATTAAATCCATAATATCAATAAATGTCAATGGCTTAAACTCACCCATCGAAAGGCACAGGGTGGGGAGATGGATCAGAAAACATAACCCAACCATATGCTGCTTGCAAGAATCCCATCTGTCACAACAAGATAAACACAGACTTAAAGTGAAAGGAAGGAAAACTATCATACAGGCTAACGGACCACAAAAAAGGGCAGGAACAGCCATTCTCATCTCAGACACGATAGATTTTAAATTAAATAAAGTAATAAAAGATAGGCAAGGACATTACATAATGATTAGAGGATCAATCAGCCAAGAAGACTTAACATTTATTAACATCTATGCACCCAATGTGGGACCATCAAAATACATTAAGAACCTACTGAAAGAATTTCAAAAATACATCAATAGTAATACAATAGTAGTGGGAGACTTCAATACCCCACTCTCACACTTAGACAGATCAACAAAGCAGAGAACCAATAAAGATACAAGAGAATTGAATGAAGAGATCAACACACTAGACCTCTTGGACATTTTCAGACTCCTCCACCCCAAAAAACTGGAATACACCTTCTTTTCAAATACACATAACACATACTCAAGGATAGACCACATGTTAGGCCACAAAGACAGCATCAATAAATTCAAGACCATTGAAATCATCCCAAGTATCTTCTCAGACCACAGTGGAGTAAAACTAACATTTAACAACAAACAGAAAATTATTAAAAGTCACAGAATTTGGAAATTAAACAACATACTCCTTAAGAACCACTGGGTCAGAGACTCACTCAAGTAGGAAATTCAAATGTTCCTGGAAACTAATGAAAATGAAGACACAGTCTATCAAAATATTTGGGACACTGCTAAAGCAGTATTGAGAGGGAAACTTATAACCATACAACCACATATTAAACACCAAGAAGAAGCTCAAATGAATGACCTTACTGCACACCTCAAGGACTTAGAGGAAGAGGAACAAAGGAACCCTAAAGCAACCAGAAGGACAGAAATCACTACAGTTAGAGCAGAAATAAACAACATCAAAAATAAAAGAACCATACAAAAGATCAATGAAGCCAAATGTTGGTTCTTTGAAAGACCAAACAAAATTGACAAACCCCTAGCCAGACTCACCAAACAAAAAGGAGAGAAGACTCAAATTAATAGAATTGTAAACGATGAAGGAGATATCACAACTGACACCACAGAAATTCAGAGAATCCTGTGAAACTTCCATAAAGAACTCTATGCCACCAAGCTAGAGAATCTGGAAGAAATGGAACAATTCCTAGAAACATATGCCCTTCCCAAACTGAACCAAGAAGAACTACAAAACCTAAATGCACCAATCACAGACAAAGAAATTGAAACCATTATTAAGAATCTCCCCAACAACAAAAGTCCTGGACCAGATGGCTTCACAAACGAATTCTACAAAACTTTCAGGAAAGAGTTAATACCCATATTTCTTAAGCTATTCCATAAGACTGAAGAAACAGGAATACTCCCCTCCACCTTCTATGAAGCCAACATCACCCTGATACCAAAAGCTGATAGGGACAGAACAAAGAAGGAAAACTACAGACCAATATCTCTGATGAACATAGATGCCAAAATATTAAACAAGATCTTGGCCAACCGGATACAGCAACATATCAAAAAGACTATTCATCACGACCAAGTGGGATTCATCCCAGGAATGCAAGGCTGGTTCAACATCCGTAAGTCAATCATGTCATTCACCACATCAATTAAAGCAAAGCCAAAAACCACATGATTATCTCAATAGATGCAGAGAAAGCCTTTGACAAAATCCAACACCCATTCATGCTCAAAACTCTACAAAAAAATGGGAATAGATGGGAAATTCCTCAAGATAGTGGAGTCTATATATAGCAAACCTACAGCCAACATCATACTCAATGGACAGAAGCTGAAAGCATTCCCCCTCAGATCGGGGACTAGACAGGGCTGTCCACTGTCACTGTTACTCTTCAACATAGTATTGGAAGTTCTTGCCATAGCAATCAGGCAAGAGAAAGAAATCAAAGGAATACAGATTGGAAGTGAAGAAGTCAAGTTCTCACTATTTGCAGATGATATGATAGAATACATAGGAAGACCTAAAGAATCCAGCAGAAAACTACTGGAAGTTATTAGGCAATATAGCAAGGTATCAGGCTACAAAATCAATGTACAATAATCAGTGGCATTTCTTATGCAAACACTAAATCTGAAGAAGAAGACATCCAGAAAGCACTCCCATTTACTGTTTCAGCAAAATCAATCAAATACCTAGGAATAAAGTTGACCAAAGAAGTGAAAGACTTGTATGCTGAAAACTATGAGTCGCTACTCAAGGAAATAGAAACTGACACCAAGAAATGGAAAGATATCCCATGCTCATGGATTGGAAGAATAAATATCTTCAAAATGAATATTCTCCCCAGAGCCATATACAAATTTAATGCAATCCCCATCAAGTTCCACCAAGCTTCTTTAAGAGAATAGAACAAACACTACAGTCATTTATCTGGAACCTGAAAACACCTTGAATTGCCAAAACCATCTTGAGGAAAAGAAACAGAAATGGAGGCATCACACTCCCAGACCTTAAGCTATATTATAGAGCCATCATCATCAAAACAGCATGGTACTGGAACAAAAATAGAAAACTATGAGTGGAACAGTGGAACAGAATTGAAACAGAATTGAAAGCCCAGAAATAAACAGAACAGTGGAACACAATTGAACAGAATTGAAAGCCCAGAAATAAATCCCCACACCTATGGGCATCTAATCTTTGATAAGGGGGCCCAAAGGATTAAATGGAAGAAGGAGGCTCTCTACAATAAATGGTGCTGGGAAAACTGGGTTGTAACATGCAGAAGAATGAAATTAAACCACTTTATCTCACCAGAAACAAAAATCAACTCCAAATGGATCAAAGACCTAGACGTCAGACCAGAAACAATCAAATACTTAGAGGAAAACATTGGTAAAACACTTTCCCACCTATACCTCAAGGACATCTTTGATGAATCAAACCCAATTGCAAGGAAGACTAAAGCAGAAACAAACCAATGGGACTACATCAAATTGAAAAGCTTCTGCACATCCAAAGAACTATTAAACAAACAGAGAGACCCCTCACAGAATGGGAGAAGATCTTCACATGCCAGACATCAGACAAGAAACTAATCACCAAAATATATAAAGAGCTCAGCAAACTTAGCACCAAAAAAGCAAATGACCCCATCCTAAAATGGGCAGAGGATATGAACAAAAAATTCACCTCAGAGGAGATCCAAAAGGCTAACAAACATATGAAAAACTGCTCCAGGTCACTGATTGTCAGAGAAATGCAAATTAAGACAACACTAAGATACCACCTCACTCCTGTGAGAATGGCATACATCAAAAAGGACAGCAGAAACAAATGCTGGAGAGGATGTGGGGACAGAGGAACCCTTTTACATTGCTGGTGGGAATGTAAATTGGTACAGCCTCTGTGGAGAGCAGTCTGGAAAACTCTCAGAAGGCTAGACATGGACCTTCCATATGATCCAGTAATTCCTCTCCTGGGCTTATATCCCAAGGACTCCATAACACCCAACCAAAAAGAGGTGTGTACACCCATGGTTATAGCAGCACAATTCATAATAGCTAAAACCTGGAAGCAACCCAGGTGCCCAACAACAGATGAGTGGCTGAGAAATCTTTGGTATATATACACAATGGAATACTATGCAGCTATCAAGAACAGTGAACCCACCTTCTCTGACCCATCTTGGACAGAGCTAGAAGGAATTATGTGAAGTGAACTAAGTCAGAAAGCTAAAGATGAGAATGGGATGATCCCACTCATCAAGAGAAATTGAGTAAGAAGATCTGAAAGGGAAACTAAAACCAGGACCTGATCAAATTGTAAGTAGGGCATCAAAGTAAAAACACTGTTGTGAGTGGTAGACATGCAGCTTCTTGGGCCAGTGGGGGGTGGAATGGGTGAGAGGGATGGGTCACAGTCTTTTGCTGGTGGGAATGGTGTTTATGTACACTCCTAGCAAAATATAGACATATAAATCAGTAGTTAATTAATATGAGAGGGGTAAAATCAATTGTGTGTCTCAAAGTTTTTCAAAACACAAACTGAATCTTTTTAATATATAGGCTGTGTATTTGATATGCGGACTCTCTCAAAAGCCTAGACCAAGTAGATTAGAAGCATCCAATAGCACAGCTATATACAAGATACTGGATACTGTACACCAAACCATAACAAAAGGACTTTTCAAAGTTAACCCAATTACCAAATAATGTGATGATAACATTAATTATTGATTGTCTTTTTGAACCCTAAGACAGCAGGAACCTTACTTCTCCACTATAGAGCCCCTACTTCCCCCAGTCCTGGAACCCTTGGATAGGGCCCACTTTCCCTTATGCGTCTCCCAATCCATACCAAATAATACTGCATCCACCGATCACAACCTAACCAAAGCAACGATTGCCACCTCAACATGCTTCTCCTCAGCCTGTGTCCAGAGACTTCACGTGTGGAATGACAACCCTTCAGCTTCATTACTCGGGTGAGACCTTTCCTTTTATAATACACTCTAATTTCATCTCAGGTGGTTCACTTTCTAACAAAGTCCCATAACCTAGATATACACCAGTTTCTGTGAGAGAGAGCATATGTTCACACGTATCTATAAACTACTGCAAAATATATACCTGAAAGCAGAAGTACACTAGAGTTTGCAGTGAGTACCTCCCTAACACTTCCTCTCCACTATTCAAAGCTTTGGGTCCAGGATTGCTCAACAATTTGTTTGGGTTCATATGTTAATTCTCTTTTCAGTCACCAGGTTCCAGATGCCACCAGCATGCTGGCCAGGCTTCCCTGGATTGAAGACCCCACCAATGTGTCCTGGAGCTCTGCTTCCCCAGAGACCCACCCTACTAGGGAAAGAGAGAGGCAGACTGGGAGTATGGACTGACCAGTCAACGCCCATGTTCAGCGGGGAAGCAATTACAGAAGCCAGACCTTCTACCTTCTGCAACCCTTAATGACCCTGGGTCCATGCTCCCAGAGGGACAGAGAATGGGAAAGCTATCAGGGGAGGGGGTGGGTTATGGAGATTGGGTGGTGGGAATTGTGTGGAGTTGTATCCATCCTACCTTATGGTTTTGTTAATTAATCCTTTCTTAAATAAAAAAAATTTTAAAAAAATGTTATGGGATATATCATCCATAAAATATTGCTCTGTATAACATTGTGTTCTCTGGGAAAAATGAATGGAACTGGGGATAATTATGCTTAGCAAAATAGGTAAATAGATAAAAGACTGGGTGGTTTTATTCATATGTGGAATATAGAAAACTGATACACATGAATTTGTAAAAGAAAAAAGCAAACAAGCCATTTCTAGACTTTGTAACAACTATGATGGTTATCTTTAGAAGACAGGAAGGTGTGGACATAGAACTTTGGTGGTGGGTGTGGTATGGAACTATACAATGTAATCTTTCAATCTTGTAACCCACTATTAATCACAAGTGAAAAAAATGGGGAAAAAAAGAAAAAAATATATTAATCCAAAAGGATACAAACAAACAAATTCACTTCCATATAAGTACTATAGTCAAAATATAGAGTTGAATTAAATACCTACTAGCAAATGACAGGACAAAATTAATTATGGGATATGCATTCAAGTTTTTCAAATAATGGCACTGCATCATTATGAATAAATGGAAGTGGATGGACCTGGAGGTGAACGAAGTAAGTATGTCTCTGGTGATCCAGGTGACATGGGATAGGAGAAAAAGGAGGCACAAGGTTCTCTAATATAAAGCCAGGAATTTTGTTGGTGGGTAAAGTAAGCTATATACACACATATAGTTGTGAGAACACACTTCTATAATCTTATATATAAGCAAATCAATATTAAATAAATAAACATTAGAATGAAAGTTTATCCCTAAGACAGCAGGAACTTTCCCCATTCTCTATAAAAACAATATTTCTCCCAGTCCTGGAATCACTTTCCTGCTTTCCTCTCTCAATTTATACCAATTGATACTGCATTTGCTGATTTCAATTTACTCAATGCAATCAGTACCACCTTAGCATGCTTCACTTCAGATTGCGTCCAGAGATGTCAGGCATAAAATATCAACCATTACACCACCACCAAGTTCCAAATGCTACCATGACGCCAGGCTGATGAACTCACCAATGTGTGCTGGAACCCCACCTCTCCAGAGCCCTGTTCCAGTAGGGAAAAATAGAAACAGGCTGGGAGTATGGAAGCCACCTGCCAATGCCCATGTTCAGCAGAAAGGCAATTACAGAAGCCAGACCTCCCACCTTCTGCACATCATAATGACCCTGGGTCCATGTTCCCAGAGGGATAAAGAATAGGAAAACTTTCAAGGGAGGGGATGGGATATGAATCTCTGATGGTGGGGATTGTATGGAAATGTACCCCTCTTGTCTGTGGTCTTGTCAATATTTCAAATTTTATAAATAACTTTTAAAATACAGAGCTAAAAAATGAAGGTTTATAAATATGAATTTAATAAATGAATTCCATTCTTTAGGAATTCTAATTTATCTAATATAAGAAAACATGCTAAACAAAAACATTTCAATTTACATAAAATCCACTAGAGAAATGGCCTAATACAATTTTCTAAGTCATTTAGTATCATGAACTTAACACTAAAAGGAGAAAAAATTGCATTTCATGATTTATAGTTTCGTAAAAGTACCACAGTTCTGAATTCACACAATACACATATTTTATGTAGTTTCCATAATAACAAAACAGCAAAAAAACAAGGTCTTCAATAAGCTAGAGCATATAGATCTCAATGTGTTAAAAAGTTTCATTCCCTAGTTAGACAATTTCGAGTTAAAAAACAAATCTTCATCTGCAATATTCCAGCCTTTAAGCTCATGATTACTCAACAGTTTGTTTGGCTTTATATGTTAAACCTTTTTTCAGCCACCAGGTTCCAGATGATAACAGAGAGAGACAGGCTGGGAGTATGGATCGACCTGCCAACATGCATGTTCAGTGGGGAAGCAGTTACAGAAACCAGACCTTCCACCTTCTGCACTCCATAATGAGCCTGGGTCCATAATCCCAGAGGGTTAGGAAAGTTATCAGGGGAGGGCATGGGATTCAGAGTTCTGGTGGTGGGAATTGTGTGGAGTTGTACCCCTCTTATCCTATGGTTTTGTCAGTGTTTTATTTTTATAAATAATAAAAATAAATAAATTAATTAAGGAGTATTTTCTTTCAGTTGTCTTTATTCAGCACATATTTCTAAATGGAGGAACTAGTAATATATATCTAGAAAGAATGAAGTAAATATTTTTGGTTAAAAACAAAATTATTGTTTTTTGTAAAGAAGGCTAGGAAAGGAATTACATTCCTTCAAACAGCTGATGGAGAGCAGCATCCAAATGGCATCACTTTCCTGTGAGAATCTGTCAGTTTATCTTTACATTATTGGAATACATCTGTGGGAAATGAAAAACTATTTCAGTAAGTGCTATCTCTATTGTACTTCTCACCTCTTCCAAAACATTGATACTCTTTTAGTTATAGGACCTCAGATGAAAAGGAAATAAAAATTGCACAAAATATCTATTTTCATATTCAGTTTAACTGTTGCTGAGATCATTATGTCATATTTATCGCATTCTTCACTTGTAGATTGACCTAATGACCTGCTGTAATTTAAGTTAGTGAGCTTGCATATAATAATATCTACTCTACCCATAATTATTTAGATTTTTATCTCAATAATGCAGTGGGGGCTGGGCTCAAACCCGCGTTGTACACACATCTGAGCAGCACACTATCCAAGTGAGCTAATGCACCAGCCTTTATTTTAACTTTGCTAAAACTTAAGACTATTTTTAAATGAAATGAAAAACTTTTTAAAATTTTTGCATCTTACAGGAAGTACTGTATTTTCATAGATAAATTGATTAATAAATTAAGGGGTAATTCTCCCTGTCATAAAAATACATACTAAAATTAAAAGTATAATCTATTTTGGTATTGTAGGCACTGTTTTTTTAAGCTAAATTTACTGATGAGGTCAAAATTCCAAAACATGTGTATTTCAAACTCTTTATAGCATTATAACATCGCCCTAGTAGAAAAAACTGAAAAAGTAACATTGTATTCCATGTACCTAATGCTATCTGAAATATCATTATTTCAATATGCAATAATATAAAACATTATTAATGAGATGCTATACAACTTTTTAGTCAAACTAAGTCTTCAAGCTTTGACTTGCATGTTAGGCTTATATCTCAATTTAAATAGTCAAATTTTAAAAATGTTCAGTAGTATGTGGACTGTGATACCATGATTAAGGGAGGTTTACAAGGCAGTAAGAAAATCAGATAGCATCTACAAATCTACTAGTCTACTAATGTATCAAATACAAACATTTACATATTATTATAATAAACAATAAAGCTCCTTAGAAATTGATATATAAATAGTTTCTGAAATACAATTCCATGTAGCAACTGGCATACTGAAATTTAAAAACATCTGTAACTAGGTCACAATAACATCAAAGTTTTTAAATTCAGTTCCCTTTCACAAAGGGAAGACAAAAGCAAAATGTCTAATGCACAATTACCCCCTCTTTATCTATATTTTTTAAAAATGAAAAAGTTCTGAGAGCAATGCCATTCTACACTTGTAGACCCCATTGCTACAATTTTAAAAAGTAATAAAAATCAGTAACAGAAAGACTGTTATCTTCCCCTCACTAAGAAAGCAGTCTACCTTGGCACTAAAGACAAATGAAAAGTGAATTGTACACAAATAAAATGTCCATTCTTGACCATACTGATAATATTTATAAAAGCATGAACTCCCTTCTCAATATGTTAATTAAAAATTAATGCCATAAGCATAATGTATTTTACTTTGCCTTACCTATCAGATAGAATTAGAGAGAAATTGAGAGAGGAAGGGGAATAGAGAGGGAGAAAGACACCTGCAGCAATGCTTCAATGCTCATGAAACTTCCCCCTTGCAGGTAGGGACCATAGGCTTAAGTCAAGGTCCTTGGACATGGTAACATGTATGCTCAATCAAGTATGCCACTGCCTGGCCCCCTACCCCCACTACCAGTGTCTTATAGAGGAGTACAAGTATAATGCTCTGCAGACAGAAACACATTATCTGACCCAGAGATTTTGTGTGAAAGTAAATTCAGGCAAGAAAGACCACAGCAATGAGATGATTCCCTGAGGGTGGGCACACCTACCATTTTGAAGATTCAAATTTACTTCCTAGCTATATTCTTTTTATTTTTCCTTCAGTCATAGGACTTTTTCCATTTTCAATCAGGACTGGATTTGTTAGAGTGACATTAAATGTTTTCTTCAGAACAGAATGTCTTAAAAATGTGCTGAGCTATAAACCACAAGATAATGTATTAATCATACTATCCATTAATTTGAAAAAATGCATAATTAATACTGAACTTATAAATGTATAATTATTTACCAGAACCATATATAATACTTTGTGCACTTATATCACTAAGGTTAATACATGTATTTGTAAATGTAAAGTGTTATAAGTTATAAGCATAATTGAACATGTTTAACAGGTATCAAAATCCCTGTGATGTCTAAAATATGTAGATCTATCACTTATTAATATCACATAACCTTTATATCAAGTGCTAAACTTATTAACTCCAAAGAAGATACTTTGGCAAAAGGTATGAAAAGGAGCATACATCCCAGCACATTCTGTTATTACACCTCTTATCTTGCTTTCATAATAGGATACATTTTTCAGTGTGTCCAGTTTTTGTCTTTCATTCTCACATCCAGCTTTCCCAATTTTTCCACCTACTCAAGCAGAACACCTGGCCATAGGACATATGATTTTAAAAATGCATCAGAATCAAACTAACATGATGAAAGAACATGAAGAATACTAGTCATCAGATTTCCTGTGTAAATGCTGAGTTTTTTCTCTATATATACAGGGCATCTCTCTGTCTTCTACTCTCTGGCCAGTATATTTCTAATACTTTCATCATCTCTCCTTTCCATACTTTCCTTCTTGTGAATTTCTTCACTATCCCCATGTATTGATCACACCCTTGCCCCAAGCTACACCTACATAATACTTTATTATAGAAAAATGTGTGTGTGTGTGTGTGTGTGTGTGTGTGTGTGTGTGTGTGTGTGTGTGTGTGTGTGTGAAATTAGGTGTTGGATTTCTTTTTATGCTTTCTCTTAGAACTTTTCTTTAACCAAAAGCTAATTAAAATTTAAAAATAAAGACAGAACACAGATGTTTAAAAAAAGAAAAAAAAACTCCCAGACAATAACTTTGATTCACCTGCATTTCAGATTTCAGAATCAGGGGGAAAAAAAATCTAGTATAGCCACAAGCCCTTTGGAATATAACTAAAATATGCCTACTATCTGTCTACAAAATGAAGACCCCCCCCCAACTTTTCATCTGCATTATTCCAGCCTTTAGGTTCATAGTTAATCAATAATTTGTTCGGCTCTATATGTTAACTCTCTTTTCAGGTTCCAGATGCTAGCATGATGCCAACCAGACTTCCCTGGACAGACAACCCCACCATCATGTCCTAGAGCTCAGCTTCCCCAGAGCCCTACCTCACTAAGAAAAGAGAAAGACAGGCTGGGAGTATGGATAGATCTCCAACTTAGTAGGAAAAGAGAGAGGCAAGCTAGGAGTATTGATCAACCAGTCAATGCCCATGTTCAGTGGAGAAGCAATTACAGAAGCCACACCTTCCACCTTCTGCATCCCACAATGACCTTGGGTCCATACTCCCAGAGGGTTAAAGAATAGGAAAACTATCAGGGGAGGGCATGGGATACAGAGATCTGATGGCGGGAATTGTGTGGAGTTGTACCCCTCTTATCCTATGGTTTTGTCAATATTTTCACTTTATAAAGAAAAGAAAAGGAAAAAAAAGAAAAAGAAAAAAGAAAAAAGTAGCCATTAAAATTAAGTATTTGTGAAATTGTATAAGATCAGAACAAGAACAGGTATACATAGGATAATTTAAAATATTTAAAAGTAAAAGCAGAATTAATAAACTTGAAATTTATAAAAAATACTTTTAAGGTGGGGTGGCTGGGGAGACAGCATCATGGTTCTGCAAAAGACTCATTTGAGACTCTGGGAACCTCCATAAGCCAGGGCTGAGTAGTGTCTGTTTTTCATATCTATCTATCTATCTATCTATCTATCTATCTATCTATCTATCATCTATCTATCATCTATATATCTATCATCTATATATCTCCATATCATCTGTCTATCTCATTAAAATAATAAAAAATTTTGAAGTGTTGGTATAGATACAGTTGTGTTGACAATAAACTGAAGGGAGATACAGTACAAATCAGACCCTTTATGTCAACTCGCTTCCAGAAAATGAACTAGCTTAAGGAACTGGGATGGAATCATTCTTAGTCTAGACATGAAGTCATATGATAGCATTGCCTGTGCACTGTTGAGCTGATGTTGCTGTGATAGGCCCCAAGTTACATTATTGTCAAAACAAACTTAGAAATAAGTACAACTTCTTTTCTGACAGAAAGAGCAAGACTAATCCAAGTACTAATGTGTCTGAATTAGGGCAGTAGGGAGGTAGACACAGAATAGAGACAGTCAGGCTTTGTTTGTAGCAGAGGACACTCTTTCAGGGTTTCTTTCTGTTAACTGAGGGTCAGAAATTGAAGTTCCATCTAAAGAAGATTTAGGAGAGGGATGGGATGATGTTATAAACAGTATAAATCTATAATATATAAGTACTGTGATTCAAACTTCCAAACATATGGTGAATACAGTAAAAATGTAGCATGCTAGGCTTAAAATAACCACAGGCATTTAGCATATGAAATTGGCATTATGAGTCAAAATACAAAAGAGATGTATTCAAAGGGCATTTCTAATATAAATCCTCAGATTTATCAACTGAAAATGACTATGTCATAAATATCTCCACAGTACAAGCACATGTAAATTTAAATTTTCAGTATTTTAAATGAAAAATGAGGATGAATATAGTAAAACACAAGTGACTATTTGAAGTGTTAGTTTTACAATTTCATTCTGGTGATTTACAAAGAGTTATCTGAGAGGATACATATTTCATTGCTACGTGGAATAAGAATAACAATAAAATCTTTCAAATATTTAGAAATAACTTCTGCTTCTTTTTATCTTTTTTGATTCCCTTAAATAGTGACTCTTAATTTTCAGTATTCAAGAGTTTCACTTCTTTTCTTAGGTTTATTCCTAGATATTTGAAAGTGGATCTGATTTCTGTATTTATTCTTTTTCTGACTTAGTGTTTTCATAAAGCAATGTGACCAACCTTTGTATATTAATCTTTTAGCCTGGAAACTTATTATATTGCTCGATAATTTATAGGAAATTCTTGCTGAATTCTTTAGGTTTTTCTATGTATACTATCATATCATCTGCAAATAGTAACAGTTTGATGTCTTCTCTTCTAATTAGTATCACTTTACTTCCTTTCTCTTGTCTGATTACTATGACAAGGACTTCCAAAACTATATTGAATGATAAAGGGAAGCCCTGTCTTATACCTGATCTGAGTGGAATTGTTGGCTATTGGTTTGATGTAAATACACTCTACTAGGTTAAGAAATTTTCCCATCTATTCCTACTTTTTGTAGTGTTTTGATCATGAAAGGATGTTTGATTTTTGTCAAACATTTTTGTCTACTGAGATAATAATGTGATTGTTCATTTTTCCTTTTCAGACTATTAAATGAAGAAAGCAGTCTCTGCAACAAATCGTGTTGGGAAAATTGGATTGAAATATGAGAACGAAACTGAACCACTATATTTTACCACACAGGTAAGCTCCAAATATTCAAGGACTCAGATGTTAGACCAGAAACTATCAAATACTTAGAGGAAAATAATGACAAAACTCCTTTCCATCTGTTTTTTATAGGTATATTCAATGACACAAGTCTAATTGCAAGGAAGACAAAACAAAAAATAAACCAATGAGACTACTTCAAATTTAAAAGTTTCTGCACAGCAAAAGAAATCACCATCCAGACAAAGAGACTATAGAACAGGAGATCTTTACTTGCCATATAGCTGATAAGAGGCTAATAACCAAAATATATAAGGAGCTCACAAAACTCAGCAATATATATATATATATATTCCCAATCCAAAAATGAGGAGAGGATGTGAACAGAATATTCATCAAAAAAGAAAAAAATGCTTCAAGTCAGAGATAGTCATAGAAATGGTAATAAAGACAACAATGAGATTCCACTTCACTTCTATGAGAATTCCATACATCAGAAAGGACAATAACAATAAATGCTGGAGAGGTTGTGGGAGCAATAGAACCCTCCTGCACAGCTAGTGAGAATGTAAATTGGTCAATCCCCTGTAAAGAACAGTCTGGAGAACTCTCAGAGGCTAGAAATGGTCCTACCCCACTACCATGGTGCCAACTAGACTTCCCTGGGCAAACAACCCAACCAATGTGTCCTGGAGCCCCGCTTCCCCAGAGCTCTGCCCCACTAGGGAAAGAGAGAGGCAGGCTGTGAGTATGGATCGACCTGTCAATGCCCATGTTCAGTGGGGAAGCAATTACAGAAACCAGACCTTCCACCTTCTGCACTCCATAATGACCCTGGGTCCATACTCCCAGAGAGTTAAAGAATAGGAAAGCTATCAGGAAAAAAGATGGAATATGGAGTTGTTGTGGGAAGTGTATGGAATTGTACCCCTCTTATTCTATGGTCTTGTCAGTGTTTCCATTTTATAAATAAAAAGTAAAAAAAGAATAAATAGTCCTACCCTATCTCCCTATAATTCCTCTCCTGTGGAAATATCTTGAGGAATCAAATACACCCATCCCAAATATATATCTTTATACCTATGCTCATAGCAGCACAATTTATAATAGACAAAAGTTGGAAGCAATCCAAGTGTGCAACAACTGATGAGTGGCGGGGTGAGAGTGTTTTGCAAAAAAAAAAAAAAACGATAAATTTTACACATGTATCAACAACTATATACTGTAAATCAATCCTCTCAATAAACTATTTTAAAAAGAAACAACTTCCGATGAATATGAATTCATACTGATATATAAAACTAAAATATTTTTACAGTCATTCCATCAAATTACATGAACTATTCCAAATCATGTGAATAATATTCATCATGAACAAAATTGTTTCCTTTCCAAATTTCAAGAGTTTACTATAAAACATAAAGTCATGGGACCCATAAAATAAACCTAAAATAGACTTCCTAGCTTCTTACAACATGAAGACCCCAAATATCATTTTCTATATTCTTACCTTTAGGTTCCTGATTACTAAACAATTTATTCTGTTTTATATCCTAGTACTTTACAGCTACTGAGGTAAAAATGATACCATGACATCATCCTGATTTCTCTGGGCAGACAACCTCACCAATATATCCTGGAATCACACCTCTCCAGAGCCCTATCCCAGTAGAGAAAGAGGAAGGTATAAATAGGTTGGAGTTATGGATCAACCTGTCAGTGCCCAAGTCCAGCGGAGAAGCAATTACAGAATCCAGGCTTTCTACATTCTGCTGCCCCATAAAGATCTTTGGTCCACACTCCTAGAGTGGCAAAGAATAAAAAACAACAACAGCAAGACACTAATATAGTCATGGGCCCTTTGGAATATAACTAAAATAGGCCTACTAACTATCTACAAAATAGAGACCCCCAAATCTTCATCTGCACTATTCCAGCCTTTAGGCTCATGATTAGTCAATAATTTGTTTGGCTTTATATGTTAACTCTTCTTTCAGCCACCAGGTTCCAGATGCCAGCATGATGCCAACCAGATTTCCTTGGACAGACAACACCACCAATGGGTCCTGAAGCCCTGATTCTCCAGAACTCCATTCCACTAGGGAAAGAGAGAGACAGACTTGGAGTATGGATTGACCTGTCAGTGCCCATGTTCAGCAGGGAAGCAATTACAGAAGCCAGACCTTCCACCTTCTGCACCCCATAATATCCCTTGATCTATGCTTCCAGAGGGATAAAAAATAGGAAAGCTCTTGGGGAGGGGATGGGATACAGAGTTCTGGTGGTGGGAACTGTATGGAGTTGTACTCCCTTTGTCCTATGTTTTTTGCCAGTGTTTTCTTTTTATAAATAAAAATTATTTTAAAAAAATAGGGAGTCGGGCTGTAGCGCAGCGGGTTAAGCGCAGGTGGCGCAAAGCACAAGGACCGGCATAAAGATCCCGGTTCGAACCCCGGCTCCCACCTGCAGGGGAGTCGCTTCACAGGCGGTGAAGCAGGTCTGCAGGTGTCTATCTTTCTCTTCTCCTCTCTGGCTTCCCCTCCTCTCTCCATTTCTCTCTGTCCTATCCAACAACGACGACAACAACAATAATAACTACAACAATAAAACAACAAGGGCAACAAAAGGGAATAAATAAATAAAATAAATATTTAAAAAAAAATTAAAAAAAATAATAATAATAATAATAGGGAAGCTTCCAGTGGAAGGCTGGGATATGGACCTCTGGTGGTGGGAACTGTGTGGAATTGTACCCCTCTTATCCCACAATCTTGTCAATCATTTTTCAATCACTAATGATAATAATAATAATAATAAAACTTTAACAGGAATCTTGGATAGTTTTGTTGTTGTTGTTGTTGTTATTGTTAAGGTACATCTCATATTTACTAGACTGTTTATAAAACCAGTTCTAATTATTACCATTATTATTTTCACCAGAGCACTTCTTAGCTGTTTTGTTTTGTTTTATTAATAACAATGATCAACAAGATTGTGTGACAAGAGTAGTACAATTCCATACAGTTGACACCATCAGATTTCCACACCCAGTCCCCTCCATTGGTAGGTTCCATAGTCTATAGCTCTGGATGTATGGACCAAAGATCTTTATGGGGTGCAGAATGTGGAATTCTGTAATCGCTTCTCCACTGGACATGGGCATTGATAGGTCAATCCATATCCCCAGCCTGTTTCTATCTTTCCCTAGTAGGGCCGGGCTATGGGGATATGGGGTTCCAGGACACATTGGTGCGGTCAACTACCCAGGGAAGTCAACTTGGTGTCACAATATCATCTGCAACTTGGTGGCTGAAAAGCATTAAGATATAAAATAGAACTGTTGGGGTATGTCTCGGGGGAGAGAGAAGAGACAAGAGCAGAGCGGGAACACAAATCTTTATTCACACAGACACCCCAAAAATGGGCAAAAGCAGAGCAGTTTAGGCCATGTAGAACTAGTAAAATGTAAATTGGCCGCCTCCCATTATGCCTAGCAGCCCTTCTCTGGGTCAGTTGCAGACAAGAAAAAAGGAGCAAGAGAGAGAAAGTGGAAGCAGGAGGGATTTTATGGGAGAAATTCCAGAAGTGGCAAGTTGGGATGGGATTGGCTAGAAAAGGGGGTGGAGAAAACAAGGCACTCTGGGAAGGTATAAAGCTTCCATAGTAATGGTTACTAGGGTTTCATCTCTCACGGAAATGGGTGATACCCTGAGGGGGTAAAATGGTGGATATCTGTAAATAAAACTTGCATGGAAATATAATGGTTTGTGGGCCCTGACAATGTTCAACCACATCTGCACAATTACCCAACAAGAACAAACTGGGGACTTCTAGAAGGCTTAGCCATGGAAAAACTGGGCCTAAATAACCTCTCCTCCCAAAACAACAAATAAATACAAGAGACCCAACTGAAGTCATAATGTACAGATAAAAGTTCTGTAGCCTCAGGTGGGTGCTCATTTGCAGTTGGAGAGAAAGGGGGCACAGGAGCTGGTTGAAGAACAGCAAAGTCAAATCAGAGCTCTGGGTGGCATAGGCAGTATACTGCACCATTTTGGTGATTTTACTTTATGCACAGCAAGCAAGTAACATTGTTCTTAGTGCTGGAATAAAAGAGACAGGCTTAAAAACCTCTCAGTCTTTGACTCAGGGGTGCCTTAGCCTTCTGAATTTAAGGCAAGAACACATTAAATAGGGCTTTTGTGACCACAAGACAGCCCAAAGCAACCACCACCCCCACACACACACACACATACACACTTCATCCCAACTGCCATAGATCATACAAACAAGAGAAACCTAGAAATCACAATAGCACCACCTGCTATTGTGGTCAATAACCAGCACAAAAAAAAAAAGCAATCAGAGAAACAGAACTAAACAGCCAACTTTGCTGTATCAGCCAGACAGAAATGAAACAGAGGCAATCCAAGGAATTACAGATTTAGAGAGACTCTCAGAGACAGACTACACAGAGCTCATTATGAGGACTCTCCAAAAAAATTAAGCAAGGATTAAAAGAGCATGTTACTATGGAATTAAAACACATGAGAGTGCAATTTACAACAGAGATCACTAAGAATCTTCAAATACTGAAAGAAGAACTTCAGTCAGAACTCATAGGAATAAAAAGACACTCTAACTGCAATCCATGCCCAGGCAGAAGGCTTAGGAAGTAGATCCACACATTCAGAATAATCTCCAATCTAGAAGATAGGGCCAGCCCACTCTTTCAATCAAAGATGAGGGAGATGATTGGTTTAGAAAGACTGAAGCAACCCTCTATGAAATTGCAGACTCCATCAAAAGGCCAAATATAAGAGTTATAGGTGTATCTGAAGAGGAGGACAAGGCGAAAGGCCCAGAGTCCATTTTCAGAGCAATTTTAGCTGAGAACTTCCCTCACTTAGGAAACCATCAAAACATTCTCACTCAAGAGGCATAATGGTAACCCAGATTTATAAATACAAAAAGACTAATGCCAAGGCACATTATTGTAAAATTATCAAAAGTCAACAAAGAGGGAAAAAATTTACTGGCTGCTAGGGAAAAGAAAGAAGTTGCATACAAAGGCAGAGCTATAATACTTTCATCAGATTTCTCTTTACAAACTGTAGAGGCAGGGAGTGAGTGGAGTAGCATATTCAAAGTTCTAAAGGAGAAGGGATTCCAGTCAATGCCCATGCCCATCAGAGAAGCAATTATAGAAACCAGACCTCCCACCTTCTGCACCCCACAAGGACCCTGGGTCCACGCTCCCAGAGAGATAAAGAATAGGAAAGCTTCCAGTGGAGGAAATAGGATATGGAACTCTGGCAGAGGGAAATGTGTGAAATTCCACCCCTCTTATTCTATGGTTTTGTCAATATTTTCTATTTTTTTATTTTACAAATAAATTTATTTTTTAATTTTATTTATTTAATTTTTTTAAAGAGATGCAGAGAGAGAGGCACACAGAGACAGAAACACCAGAGCACTGCTCAGCTCTGGTTTATGGTGGTGCAGGGGATTGAACCTGGGATTTAGGAGCCTCAGGCATGAGAGTTTGTTTGCATAACACTTTATTTGTGGATGCTGTCCCCCACCCACAAATAAATTAAATTTAAAAAAAGAAAAGAAAGGAATAGAGCAGAACCATAGAAAAAATTGCCAAATATATATAACAAGGGATAGGTAGCTGTAGAAATAATAGTTAACTTATGTCTGTAACTGGGAGAATTGCTGTGTAGTTTCCAATGGAGGTAATGGTAACACAAAATTTTGGTGGTGAGAATGGTGTGGATTTATACGCATGTTATCTCATAATTTTGTAAATCAATAATAAATCACTAATAAAATTTAAAAATAAGTAATAAATAAAAATAAAACAGAACAACTTTTTTAGTAATCAGGAACCTAAAGGTAAGAATATAGCAGATGAAATCTGGGGTCTTCCTGTTGGAAGGAGCTAGGAAGTTGATTTTAGGTATATTCCAAGGGGCCCATGACTTTATACTAATTTTTGCCTGAGGCCAATAGCTAACATACAGGTAGGCTAAAAGCATTATCTGTGAAGATGGTATCAGAGTTGGGAATATGTCTAGAAAGCTGGATCAGGGCAGAAAGTATCCCCCAAAAATGAAAAATGTATATAAATACCATTCATTAATTGCAAACGCCATCAATCTGACCTAGGGCCCATGTCTATTCATATTCAGCACAGGAGCCTGCATAATATTTGCATCCCTGTCAGTCTGAAGTCACATTCCATGGTCATAGCTAGGAACATTCTAGGCTTCACCCATTTCAGGACCTGTCTTCTTTGAGTAGCAGAATATGCTGACCCAGCCTCCCTTTAGAGAGTGGGGCAATTTCTACCACTGTTGTTCTACACTGAGGTCAATATTCTATAGAGGCCCACAAGAGAGTTTATGATATCATTCTTGATGGAGATGACCAGTGATGATGGAGAGAGGGATCTGTTAGAGGTCTAGGCCCATCATATCTGTGTGGGAATGACAGGATTCCCTGATTAGGGCTACACATGATGGGATGGCCTGGTAGTAACCCAAAGGGCAATCATTACAATGTGCTGGTTAAACACTTTCCCTAAGCCTAAGTTTGGGCTACAGTGGATAAATTTGCATTTTGATAGAATATGTTAGCACTCCGGATCTCGTCTGATCTCAGAAGATAGAATATATTGACATCATATTGATTATTCAATAGTGAAACAAAACACAACCAGCATGCTAACATACAAAAATGACTCCTAAAGAACACACATTATTTTAAACCCTGTCTCTTGCATTGAAGGTCAGTGCTAGACGCAAGAAAATGCTAAATAATAGTCTGCTATTATTTATATCAGAAGGAAGACTCAAGTCTTAGGTGACTTCTCAGGGAAGCAGGAGCTGGGGCCTAGCAATGAACTATGTAGGCTGTGCTTCACATAAGCAAAGAAAATGTTCCTCTTCTTTTCACTAAACCAAAACTCCTGTGGATTTTTCCTCTTTACTTTAATTTTATTTTACAACACAGAGCTTAAATCTTTCACAACAGAAAGAAAATGGCTGATATATATAATTATAAAATAAACTATAAAATGTCTCAGAAGACTTAGCCTTATGGTTGGTAATGACTTGATACAACATCAGTGTCATGTGAGATAGGAAAGGCAATGTTAATAGTTTGATCTTCATTAAAGAAAAGATTCTGGGAGTCTGGTGATAGCATAGTCAGTTAAGTGCACATAGTACTAAGGGTAAGGACCTGTATAAGGTTCAAGCCCCTGGCTCCCCATCCGCAGGGAGGACACTTTCTGAATGGTGAAGCAAGTCTGCAGGTGTCTTTCTCTGTAACTCCCTATCTCTCCCTCCTCTCTCAGTTTCTTTCTGTTCTATCTAATAAAATGGGGAGGGGATGCCCACTAGAGCAGTGGATTCATAGTACTTCCATAGAGCCCCAGTGATAACACTGGATGTGAAAGAAAGGAAGGAAGGAAGGAAGGAAGGAAGGAAGGAAGGAAGGAAGGAAGGAAGGAAGGAAGGAAGGAAAAAAAGAGAGAGCGAGTGAGAGACAGGAAGGAAGGAAGGAAGGAAGGAAGGAAGGAAGGAAGGAAGGAAGGAAGGAAGACAATGTCGAGAAAATGAAAATACAAACAAGGGACTGGTAGAAAAATATTTGTAAAACACATATCTGATAAAGCACTATAGTCCAAAACATACAAAAGACTTGCAAAAATCATAAATAAGAAAATAAGTAGCTAAGATCATAGCTCAGCTGTTGAGGGCAAGACTTTCATGCGTACTGATCCCCAACACTGAAGATGCCAGGTCAGTGCTCTGGCCTCTCTTCCTCACTCATAAAGCAAATATATAACTCTTCATGACTATAAACAATTAAAAGTAAATGGACCACCTTAGGTAAATGGACAAAATACCTGGACACCTTAATGAAGGAAAAATCTTACTCATGTGGCATTTAAGAAACTTAACAAAGAAAAAGGGTTAAGCTTTAATAAATCCCTGGTATATATATGCAGGTGTTGGGTTACAGGAGAGGATAAAGAAGAATGGGATTTAAAGGATTCAGGAGATCTGATCCTTCGCAGTGGGTGAAGATTAGGCTATAATGGCAGATAAGGTAACACATTCGGCTTCCGGGGAGGGGGGGGCGGGGGCGGGATAGGACACAGTCTTTTGATGGAGGGAATGGTGTTTATGTACACTCAGATTAAAGTGTAGTCATATAAACCACTGTTCAATTAATATGAGAGGGGAAATATTGATCATATGTCTAGAACTTTTTAAACACAGACTGAGTCTTCTTAATACATAGGCTAAGTCTTTGATATGTTGACTCTCTCAAAAGTCTAGGCCACGGAGAATAGAAGCAACTGGTGGCACAGCTATATATAAGATGCTGGGTATTATACAGCAAACCCTAACAAAGGGACTTTTCAAAGTTAACCCAATCACCAAATAATGTGATGATAACAATAACTATCCATTGTCTTCTTGAACCCTAAGACAGCAGGAACCTCACATTTCCACAATAAAGCCTATATTTCCCCCAGTCCTGGAACCCTAGGGTTGGGCCCACTTTCCTACATGCTTCTCTCAATTCATATCAAATAATATTGCATCCCCTGACCACAACCTTATCAATGCAACAAGTGCCACCCCAGTATGCTTCACTTCAGACTGTGTCCAGAGACTTCAGGTGTGGAACGACAACCCTTCAGCTTCATTACTCAGGTGAGACCTTTCCTTTTATAGTATTATCTAATTCCATTCCAGGTGCTCCACTCCCTAATAAAGTCCCCAAACCTAGATATAGTCCAGGTCCCCTGAGACAGAGCATATGTTCACACGTGCCCATAAACCAGGGAAAAAAATATACCTGAAAGCAGAAGTACTCAAGAGTCTGCAGTGAGTAACCCCCAACACTTCATCTGCACTATTACAGCCTTTAGGTCCATGATTGTTCAACATTTTGTTTGGCTTTGTATGTTAACTCTCTTTTCAACTACCAGGTCCAGGATGCCAGTATGATGCCGACCAGATTTTCCTGGACTGACGACCCCAGCAATGTGTCCTGGAGCTTTCCCAAAGACCCACCCTACTAGGGAAAAAGAGAGGCAGACTGGGAGTATGGATTGACCAGTCAATGCCCATGTTCAGGGGGGAAGCAATTACAGAAGCCAGACCTTCCACCTTCTGCAATCCACAATGACCCTGGATCCATACTCTCAGAGGGATAGAGAATGGGAAAGCTATCAGGGGAGGGCATGGGATATGGAGATTGAGTGGTGGGAATTGTGTGGAACTGTACCTCTCTTACCCTATGGTTTCATTTTTGTCTCCTTTCTTAAAAAAAAATAATTAAAAAAAAATAAAAAGTGATAAACATTAAAAAAGAAGAAGTGAAAGACTTGTATACTGAAAATTATGAGTCATTACTCAAGGAAATTGAAAAAGACACAAAGAAGTGGAAGGATATTCCAGACCTTCCATTTTCTGCATGCCACAATGACCTTGGGTCCATACTCCCAGAGGGATAGAAAATGGGAAAGTTATCAGGGGAGGGGATGGGATATGGAGATCGGGTAGTGGGAATTGTGTGGAGTTGTACCCCTCCTATCCTATGGTTTTGTTAATGTCTCCTTTCTTAAATAAAAAAAAAGAAATTAATTACAATAGGTAAGTCTAATAAAGGATGTGGATGACTTATTCCACGAAAACTGTAAGAAAATTGAAAGACTTTAAAACATTTTCCCATAAAATCTTCTAGACTAAGCCAGACAGTGGCATACCTGAATGAGTGCACATATTATCATACACAGACCAAATTCAAGCCCCTGGTCCCTACCAGCAGAGGGGAGCTTTCAGGAGTAGTAAAAGAATACTACAGATGCCCTTCTTTCTCTTTCTCTTTATCTCTATCTCTTTCTCTTTGCCCTTCTCTCTCTTTGCCTTTCTCTTTCCCTTTCCCTTCCCCCTTCCCATTTCCTTTCTCTTTCTCCTCTTTCTTTTTCTCTTCTCCTTCTCTTGATTTATATCTCTGTCCAGTAAATAAATGCAATATTAAAATTTTTAATAAATATATAAGAAATATAAAAAAATGTTTTAATTGCAATCATAGGTCCTAAGTTTGATCAATACTGCAGGTGCCAGAGCAGTGCTCTGTCTCTTAGCTTATGAAATGAAATAAAACTTTGTTGTAAATGAAATAATATTGTGTACATATTTTAAATAAGTATGATAAAAATAATAATGTCCTGCCAGATGAGATTAAATTGTAAAGAAGAAATTCTTTGATAAACAGGGAGCATCTCCTGAAAAATTTTTCTAATTTGTTCTCAACTTAATCCTACCAAGGATACAAGAAGATGTAGCAGTCCCTGTTCACTTATTCTCACACCAGCAGTTGATTACTTAGAGTACAGAGTGAAAGTAAAGATATGAAGATGAAAAGGTTGAATCTAAGGTGCCACAAGCTTATACTGAGTCCAAATCTGTATATAAAATGGGTATGCCTAAGACAACTGTAAAAGTTAAAATCTTGGAACTACCAGTTTATGAATGTATCAGACCTCTCATATTTTTTCAATAAACATATAGCTTATTAATTAAGAATTCTTGCCCATATTTTAGTATACTAATTTTTGGCTGTTTTATGTATTTTTTTTATTTCCCTGAAATATTATTTCTAACATTTTTCTGTCTAACCATCTATTGCCTGTATCTATAATATAGTATATTTTGTTTATTGACTATGTTTATTTTATTTATTTGTCTAGATTTTCTGTAAATAATTTAGACTTAAAATATATTCTATGTGTTTATGAAAAAATTTAATTGTATTTCTCTCTCTAGTATTTATATTTCTAATTATCCTCTTCCCCTTTATTTAAGTCTTTTTTGACTAAGACTTCTAGTATCATAATAAAGGTAGTGGTTATAAGTATATATGTTCAGAGAACACTACCAAACCACAAGTGAACCATTTTTCATCTCTACCAGAAATGAATTATCCTTCCTATCCTGCCACTCCTCCTCCTCTTCCCCTTCCTCCTCCTTCTTCTTTCTCCTTTCTTTTTCTAAGTCGCTAAGCTTTCTCACCAATAATTTGGATTGCTAGTTTTTTTGTTTTAATTTTAGTCATTTTAGTAGGTTTTTAGTGAAACCATATCACTATTATAATCTGCATTTCCCTAATGATAAACAGTACTGAGCATACATTATATGCCTATTTTGTCTCTGCAATTTGTGAGACCAAATAACCATAATTTTGTATAACTCTGCTCTCTTTCCTTTTTGTCACAATTTCGACAGACAAGAGTTAAATTAAATTAAGGAGGTAGGAAAAATATACACTAGCAGAGACTTATGCCTTGTGACATATGAGAACCAGTTCTTGTCATATTCTTTTGGGCTTTAGGACCAAGGTACACCTTACAGGTATTTTTGTGTTGTTAAAGAGTCCATAACTAGGTTAATAGGCTGATTTGTGGAGACTACACAGGGAAGGCCTCTTCAGTCTATAGCCAACTTGCTCTTTGTTCCCAGACTAGAAAATTCTGTTCCGAGGAAGGTTCTCTACTGACTGATCTTCAGCTACTCACACCTACCTGTCAACCTCATAACTAACTATGTATGATTTTTTGCCTGTGACGAAACACCCAACTTGTCTTATCTCCTGTCCTGATCCCAGAGCTAGCAAAGGTGAGCCCACTGGGACTGGCTGGGGGAAAAGAGAAAATTTTATTCCAGAAGGAGCTGTCTGAGGTATTGATTAACTGTACTCTACTGAATACATAAAGAGTAGTGATTGCCGCCCCGGGCTCCCCACCTGCAGGGGCGTCACTTCACAGGCAGTGAAGCAGGTCTGCAGGTGTCTTTCTCTCTCCCTCTCTGTCTTCCCCTCCTCTTTCCATTTCTCTCTGTTCTATCCAACAACGACGGCATCAATAACAACAATAATAACTACAACAATAACAACAACAAAAAGGCAACAAGAGCAAAAAAGGGAAAATAAATAAATATTAAAAAGTTAAAAAAAAAAAAGTAGTGATTGCCATCTAATAAGAACTTAACTATCTTCCTAAACAGAAATTCCAGCCTTGGAGGACTCAATTTTATATAGTCTGATTTGATTAGCTCTCAATTATAAATAAAAGTCTGTATTCAACATTAAAAAATATGTGTGATTTTCCCTTAAGAACTCCTGAGCATATAGACTATTAAGTCTAACTGTATTCAGTATAATACCAGACTCACACTTCTTTCTGAAACTTGCTCTACACTCTGTGCTGACCAGACATTCTTTCCATGATGTTTACTTTTTTCTTTTCCTTTATTCCCTTCTTTTTTCTTGATAGGGTAGAGAGAAACTGAGAGAAGAGAGAGGTAAGGAGAGAAAGATAGACATCAGCAGACCTTCTTTACTACTCATGAAGTGTCCTCCCTTCAGGTGGGGACCTGAGTCTTGACCCCAGGTTTTTGTGTACTCAACCAGGTGTGCTTCCAGGTGGTTGTTTTCCAGACAGCAATGCCCCTCTTTCTGTTCAGCTATCCCAGTGATTTCTGACACTAGCAGGGTACCACTTTGTAGTACTGGTGGTAAATAGAAAGCTGAATTATTTCAAAGAATTTTTTCACACTCTTTAAAGTTGGCATTGCCAACTTTATTTGTTAGCAATTCATAATATTTACTGGTAGTTTTATAAATTCTTCTTGGTGATTTAAAATGTGTTTATATTTCTATGCCAACATTTTTATTTTTAGCTGGATAGGTCTATCACATTTGCCTATTGTAAGTTTGTTCACTACATTTGTAACAATATTATTCACACCCTTCTAAAGCTTAGCAAATTATCCAGGAAGTATATGGCCAACACAGTAAGCATGTGAGGATATACAATAAGCACTGAAAATAATTTTTAAAAAGGAAACTGATGATCTTTTTCCATGTTTTTTCAGAGGTCCTACCATAAATTATTCAAAGTCATAAATCATACATTCAAGTGTGAAATAGGACTACCTAGAAGTTGAGGAGTTATAGAGTTTGTTAAAGATATTTGCAATAGAATGTTAGCACCCATACAAGTATAGTCAAAACCCACAAATGTGTGAAGAAAAAAATGTTAACATTTTAGTGACATTTTTTTAAAGTTCACAACATTCAAAAGAAATATTATATCCAAGAAATGAAAGAAAAAAAACAGTAGAAGTTATAGTCAGTATCTGAAAAAGGTCATGAAAATTGCATAGCCACTGAATTTAGCCTCATCTTATGGAAAAACCATTATCACATGCAGAAACTATAAAGCCATAGTCACTGAATCTCTTCAGAATCTTTCCAAATAACTATAACAGTTTTTATAGCAACCGTGAAGTTTAATTAGAAAAATTAAGAGTTAAAAATACATAATTAAAATGTTACTAAAGGGAGTCTGGCAGTAGCGCAGCAGGTTAAACACACGTGGCACCAAGCTCAAGGACCTGTATAAGGATCCCGGTTCGAGCCCCTGCTCCCCACCTGCAGGGGAGTTGCTTCACAAGTGGTGAAGCAAGTCTGCAGGTATCTATTTTTTCTCTCCCACTCTCTGTCTTCCCCTCCTTTCTCCATTTCTTTCTGTCCTATCCAACAATAACAACAATAAAACAACAAGGGCAACAAAAGGGAATGAATAAATAAATAAAATATATTTTTAAAATATTTTAAAGAAAAAAAGTCTATTCTTAAAAAAATGTTACTAAAAATGTATGTTTGGAAGACTTCTGGAGGCAGGGCTACAAGCAGCAGCAGATCTTTTTCTCTCCTCTCCCAGATCAACTAGGAATACCAAAGGAGACCACCTGGGACCAAAACAAGACAGGACCAGAACGACTTCAGGAACCCACCAAATCACCGGTGAGTGCAAACACGTGTGGCTGGTGGACAGAAAGGAGCCTAGGGAGAGAGTAAGTGGCTGGTAACAGTCCAGAAGTCACCACCTCCAGGCTGTTCCACCAACAAGGGGACAGCTGAAGGGATGAGAGGACTCCCCTGAGACTCACCAAGTGAAAACATGAGTTTCCATTGCTACTGCCCTCAGAATATGGAGCAGAGGCAAGGAGGGACACCAGGGGACAGAGATCTAAACAGGAAACTCAGGAGAAGACCTATGCATCTGTGGCATAGCAGTGGGGTTGTGAAAGTCTCTTTGAATAACCACTAGATTATCTCTGTTTTATCTCTTGGTCAAGAGTTAGCGACTAAGCTAAGAAGCCTACTTATAGTTTAAAAGCCTTCAGGCTCCCATAGCCTATAGGGAAGAAAAAGCACAAAAGTGGTTTTTAAGCCACTGAGCTCCAAATCAGGGATTAAAATACTATTGAAGCAACTGTCAACTTCCACAACAGTGAACCCTTTAATTGCCTTACTTAGACACAAGTCAATCCAAGCTAGAGTGATCAGTAATTTGAAAATCACTGAGAGAGGGAACTCATAACATAATATATAAAATGGTTAAACCAACAAGAAGAAATATTGGAGAAATCAACCAGGACAATACTCCAGCTAGAAGCCCCTCAATGGGTGAAGCACAAAATAATGTGGTCAACATCCAAACACTAGCTAAGGAAATAATCACAGGAGTGAGTAAAGAGTTTGAAAGAATTATAATCAGAAATACAGGAACAACAAATGAGACTAAGAAATAAAACACTAATTATCTCAAGGTATTAGAGAGCTGAAAGCTGAAATAGCTGAGCTAAGAATACAACTAGCTGAACAAGCTAAAACAGTATCAGAACAGGGTAACAAAATAGATGAACTCCAGAAAACAACAGAGGAGAGAGAGAATAGAATCAGTGAGGCTGAAGAATTAGCAAGATCGAGGATGAATTAGAGACAACTAAAAAAGAAGTAAGAGATATCAAAAAGAGATTAAGACACACTGAAAACAACAACAGAGTCCTATGGGATGACTACAAAAGAAATAATATATGCATTATTGGCTTACCAGAGGAAGAAAGAGAGGGAGAGGAAGAAAGCATTCTTCAGGCCATAATGGCTGAAAACTTCTCTAATGTAGACAACATCAAAGACATAAAGATTTAAGAAGCCCAGAGGGTCCCAAACAGAATTAACCTAGACTTAAAGACACCAAGACACATCATATTTAGAATGTAAAGGAATAAAATAAAGAAAGGATCCTGAAAGCTGCAAGAGAAAAACAAAGAGTCACCTACAGAGGAAAACCCATAGAATCAGCAGCAGACTTTACACAAACACTACAGGCCAGAAGATAATGGCAAGTTATCTATCAAGGACTCAGTGAGAAACACTTTCAACCAAGAATACTGTTTCCTGCTAGACTGTCATTCAGACTAGATAGAGGCATAAAAACCTTCTCAGACAAGCAACAGTTGAAGGAATCACCAAGCCTGCCCTGAAAGAAGTACTGAAAGGTCTCCTATAAAAAGTCAGAGCACCATAAATAGGCTATATATCAGAATACTCTAAAACTCTGCAAAAATAGTGATAAAATATCTTCAATATTTGATATCAATAAATTTCAATGGACAGAATTCACCTATTAAAAGACACAGAGTAGGAAAATGGATCAGAAAATACAACCCAACAATATGCTGTCTACAGGAAACCCACCTAACTCGACAAGACAAACACAGACTTAAAGTGAAAGGATGGAAAACTATCATACAAGCCAGTGTCCCACAAAAAAGTGCAGGAACAGCTATTCTCATATCTGACACGTTAGACTTTAAAATAGATAAGACTAAAAAAGATAGGAATGGACACTACTTCATGCTCAGAGAATCAGTCAGTCAAGAGGACTTAACAATTATTAACATCTATGCAGCCAATGAGGGTCCATATAAATACATCAAACACCTACTGAAAGAGCTACAGCAATATATTAACAGCAACACAGTCATAGTAGGGGAACTCAACACCCCACTCTCTCAACTTGATAGATCATCCAGGCAGAAAATCAATAAAGACATAAGGGAGATAAATGAAGAGATAGACAAACTAGAACTATTGGACATTTTCAGAGTCATTCCTCCCAAGAAACTGGAATACACATTTTAATCAAGTCTGCATGGGTAATTCTTAAAGATAGACCATATGTTAGGCCATAAAGACAGCATCAGCAAATTCAAGAGCCTTGAAATCATCCCAAGCATCTTCTCAGACCACAATGGAATTAAAGTAACACTTAACAATCAACAAAATATTAGGAATAGTCCCAAAATGTGGAAACTCAACAGTACACTTCTTAACAACCTCTGGGTCAAAGAGGAAATAAAGGAAGAAATCAAAATGTTTCTAGAGTTCAATGAAAATGAAGACACAAGCTATCAAAATATTTGGGACACAGCTAAGACGGTACTGAGAGGGAACTCCATAGCCATAGAAGCACACATTAGGAAACAAGAAAAAGCACAAATAAACAGCCTGATTGCACGTGTTAAAGACCTAGAAGAAGAAGAACAAAGGTACCCTAAAGCATCCAGAAGGATAGAAAGAACTAAAGTTAGGGCAGAAATCAATAACACTGAAAATAAGAAAAACATACAAAAGATCAACAAAAGTAAATGTTGGTTCTTTGAAAGAGTGAACAAAATCGACAAACCTTTAGCCAGACTCACAAAACAAAAAAGGGAGAAGACCCAAGTAAATCAGATACTAAATGAAGGAGGAGATATCACAGCGGACACTGCAGAAATTCAACATATCATGTGAGGCTTCTATGAACAACTATATGCCACCAAGCTGGAGAACCTGGAAAAAATGGAAGATTTCCTAGATACCTACCAACTTCCAAAACTAAGTAAAGAGGATGTAGATAACATGAACAGGCCCGTCACAGCTAATGAAATTGAGACAGTTATCAAAAATCTTCCAAAAATAAAAGTCATGGACAAGATAGTTTTACAAATGAATTCTACAAAACCTTCAAAGAAGAATTAATACCTCTACTTTTAAAAGTCTTCCAGAAGATTGAAGACACTGGAATACTCCCTTCCAGCTTCTATGAAGCCAACATCACTCTGATACCAAAACCAGACAGGGACACAAACAAAAAAGAAAACTACAGACCAATATCTCTGATGAACATAGATGTGAAATATTGAACAAAATTCTATCCAACCAGATACAGCATTATATTAAAAAGATTGTTCATCATGACCAAGTGGGGTTTATCCTAGGCATGCATGGTTGGTTTAATATATGTAAATCAATCAATGTGATCAACAAAAGCAAGACCAAAACTACATGGTCAAATCAATAGATGCACAGAAAGCCTTTGACAAAATGCAACATCCTTTTATGATCAAAACACTACAAAAAATGGGAATAGATGGAAAATTCCTCAAGATAGTGGAGTCTATATATAGCAAACCTACAGCCAACATCATACTCAATGGTGAAAAACTGGAAGCATTTCCACTCAGATCAGGTACTATACAGGACTGCCCACTATCACCATTACTATTCAACATAGTGTTGGAGGTTCTTGCCATAGCAATCAGGCAGAATCAAGGAATTAAAGGGATACAGATTTGAAGAGAATAGGTCAAACTCTCCCTATTTGCAGATGACATGATAGTATACATAGAAATACTTGAGGAATCCAGCAATTATCTTTTGGATATCTTCAGGGAATACAGTAAGTTGTCAGGCTACAAAATTAATATTCAAAAGTCAGTGCTATTCCTCTATGCAAACACTAAGTTAGAAGAAATTGAAATCCAAAAATCAATTCCTTTTACTATAGAAACAAAAACAATAAAATATCTAGGAGTAAACCTAACCAAAGAAGTGAAAGACTTGAAGGTCAAGCCTTTCCAGTTGCCAAAATGGTGACTAGAAAGCAGCTGCCTGCATGAGCTCTGACAACAATTGTTAAAAAGCCTTAGAGATCCTGGCCTTCAGCAGGACAAGCAAGGAGGCATTCTAAATGTGAGATCAAGGAGGTGACTATAATTCTATTTGGGTTAAAAATTAGAGCAAAAAGAAAGGAATTTTTTTTTATTTCTTTCCACCTCCCTCTCCCCATAACCAGACCCTGGGGTTAGGGAGCTGCTGTTAGCAGGCTCCTCACTGAGCTCCTTTCTTTATCAAGATTCCTGGCTCACCAGGGTTGCCATTCCTTTGATTCTTTCTAAATACATAGGCTATTTTTTTTTCTCTGAATAAGGGACTTAAGCCCAATTGAAGTGACAATTAGCTGATCAAGCAGGCCTCACCCAGCCTGGGAAAGACTTCCTGGAAGTTTAGTTTAGTTTAGTTTAGTTTAGTTTAGTTTAGTTTAGTTTAGTTTTTTTCTTTCTCAATCAGTTGTCTAGACTCAATGTGCATGTGCTAACTGGGAGCTGTCCAAGCTGCAGACCCACTGCTTGGGATTTTCACTCTGCTCAATTTTATTGTTAGTATTATATATACATGCATAACCCTTTGCCCCCCCCCAGGTTGAACAAAATTAATTCTTAGTATACTTTCCATTGCTAGGCGACGAGGTGTCTTAATCATTGTGAGACAAACTTGTCTCACTTTTCATACCTCCTCCTCTATCCACTCTCACCCTTCTGCTGACTCCAAGCAAATTAAAAAAACAAACAAAAAATTTCTCCTTTCACTGCTTTTTTTTTTTTTACTGTTTTCTTCTTTTCTTTCCTCTCTTTTTCCCCCCTGTATTCCTTTCTTCCTTCCTCCTCCCTCTGCTTTCTGAATAAACTGATACTCACATGTGAACTATTTCAGGGAATAAATCCAACTCAGAGTGGACTCTCTTTGAGTGTGCCTCTGCTCTAATTCCCTTGCTCCTCTTGCTACCCCTAGCATTTACACTGGACAGTAGATTTGCATAATTGTCTATTCCTGCTATCCCTTTTTTCCTTTCTCTTTCTTTTACATTTGGATTTGGTTGCTATTTTTCTTGAACTGGAGACATTATGGGGCTAACTGGTATTGGTAAACTCTATTAGTCATTGTTTTAGTTATTATTGTAATTTCCAAGGGTGGTGACTGCATTTGTAATAAAGGTATTTAGTATAGCGAGGCTTGTACACAAAACACAACAACTGAAGAACAACAGAACATAAAAATAAAAAACACATTAAAAAATGGGTAGATAAAAAACAAATAAAACTGCTACTACAGTGAATGAAGACAAGAGCCCAGAAGAAACTACAAATCAGCCAGAAGTAACCATAGATAATAAAATTATAAAAGCAGTAATAAATTTATTAATCACAGAAATGAAAACAACTTTGGAGGAAAGGGCTAGCAGTATTAGGGAAACAACAGATGAGACCCTCAAGGAAAATCCTAGCTACCTTGAGGCAATTAGAGAACTGAAAGCTGAAACAGCTGTAATGAAGAAAACAGCTGAGGGAAGGGAAAGCAGACTAGCAGAAGCAGAAAACAGAATTAACCAGACAGAGGATGAGCTACAGAAAACTAAGAAAGAGGTGAAAGAGCTCAAAATGAGATTGAGAGACAGAACAAATAAAAACTTGTTGAACAATGGCACTACAATACATTAAATCCATAATATCAATAAATGTCAATGGCTTAAACTAACTCATAAAAAGGCACTGAAGGGGAGGATGGATTAGAAAAGATAACCCAACCGTATGCTGCTTGCAAGACTCCCACTTGACCCAACAAGATAAACACAGACTTAAAGTGAAAGGATGGAAAACTATCAACAGGCTAATGAACCACAAAAAAAGGGCAGGAACAGCCATTCTCATCTCTGACAACAGCAGAGACATATGGGATGATCTCTAAAGAAGTAACATTCATATAATTGGCATGCCAGAGGAAGAAAGAGAGGAAGGGGAAGCAAACATTTTAGAGGAAATTATAGAAGAAAACTTCCAGACCTAAACAATAGAAAGGACATTAAGACCAAGAGGTTCAAAGATTCCCACACAGACTCAATCCAGACCTGAAGACACCAAGACACATCATAGTTACAATGAAAAGAAGTAAGGATAAAGAAAGGATCCTAAAGGCTGCAAGAGAAAAACAAAAAATCATATACATGGGAAAACCCATAAGACTATCAGCAGATTTCTGCACTCAAACTCTAAAAGCCAAAAGAGAATGGCAATATATCTATCGAGCCCTGAATGAAAAAGGGTTTCAACCAAGGATAATATATCCTGCTAGACTTTCATTCAAATTGGATGGAGGGATCAAAACCTTCTTAGACAAACAACAGTTAAAGGAAGCAACCATCACCAAACCAGTCCTGAAAGAGGTTCTAAAAGAGCTCTTACAAATAAGAACATAAAGATAATACTTGCAACATATCAGAACAAATAAAAACTTGTTGAACAATGGCACTACAATACATTAAATCCATAATATCAATAAATGTCAATTGCTTAAACTAACCCATAAAAAGGCACAGAGTGGGAGTATGGATTAGAAAACATAACCCAACCATATGCTGCTTGCAAGACTCCCACTTGACCCAACAAGATAAACACAGACTTAAAGTAAAAGAATAGAAAACTATCAACAGGCTAATGAACCACACAAAAGGGCAGGAACAGCCATTCTCATCTCTGACACAACAGATGTTAAATTAAATAAAGTAATAAAAGATAGGCAAGGTCATTACATAATGATTAGAGGATCAATCAGCCAAGAAGACTTAATAGTTATTAATGTTCATGCACCCAATGAGGGACCATCCAAATACATCAAGTACCTACTCAAAGAACTTTAAAAATACATCAATAGTAATACAATAATAGTGGGAGACTTTAACACACCACTCTCACACTTAGATCAACAAAGTAGAGAATCAACAAAGAAACAAGAGAATTAAATAAAGAGATGAACAAACTAGACCTCTTGGACATTTTCACAGTTCTTCACCCCCCAAAATTGAAATACACATTCTTTTAAAATCCACACAAAATATACTAAGGATAGACCACATTTTAGGCCACAAAGACAGCATCAACAAATTCAAGGGCATTGAAATCATATCAAGTATCTTCTCAGACCACAGTGGAGTAAAGCTAACATTTAACAACAAACAGAAAATTATTAAAAGACACAGAATTTGGAAACTAAACAACATACTCCTTAAGAACCACTGGGACAGAGAGACACTCAAGCAAGAAATTCAAATGTTCCTGGAAATAAATGAAAATGAAGACACAAGCTACCAAAATATTTGGGAAACAGCTAAAGCAGTATTGAGAGGGAAACTCATACCATACAATTACATATTAAACAACAAGAAAAAGCCCAAGTAAACGACCTTACTGCACACCTTAAGGACTTAGAGGAAGAGGAACAAAGGAACCCTAAGGCAACAAGAAGGACAGAAATCACTAAAAATAAGAGCAGAAATAAACAACATTGAAAATAAGAGAACCATACAAAAGATCAACGAAGCCAAATGTTGGTTCTTTGAAAAATTAAACAAGATTGACAAACCCCTAGCCAGACTCACTAAACAAAAAAGGAAAATGACTCAAATTAATAGAATTGTAAACGATAGAGGAGATATCACAACTGACACTACAGAAATCCAGAAAATCATGTGAAACTTCTATGAAGAACTATACACCACCAAGGGAGAAAATCTGGAAGAAATGGAAGAATTCCTAGAAGCATATGCCCTTCCAAAACTGAACCAAGAAGAACTACAAAACCTAAATGCACCAATAACAGACAAAGAAATTGAAATTGCTATTAAGAATGTCCCCAACAACAAAAGTCCTGGACTAGATGGCTTCACAAACAAATTCTACAAAACCTTTAGGAAACAGTTAATACCCATACTTCTAAAGCTTTTCCACAAGATATAAGAAACAGGAACACTCCCTTCCATCTTCTATGAAGGCAACATCATCCTGATACCAAAATAAGACAGAGACACAACAAAAAAGGAAATCTACAGACCAATATGTCTGATTAACATAGATGCCAAAATATTAAACAAGATCTTGTTCATCACGACCAAGTAGGATTTATCCCAGGAATACAAGGTCAGTTTAACATAGGTAAGTCAATCAATGTCATTCACCACATCAATAAAAGCAAAGCCAAAAACCACATGATTATCTCAATAGATGCAGAGAAAGCCTTTAACAAAATCCAACACCCATACATGCTCAAAACTCTACAAAAAGTAGGAATAGACAGGAAATTCTTAAAGATAGTGCAATCCATATGTAGCAAACCTACAGCCAACATCATACTCAATGGACAGAGGGTGAAAGTGTTTCCCCTCAGATCAGATACTAGACAGGGCTGTCCACTATCAACATTACTCTTCAACATAGTATTGGAAGTTCTTGCCATAGCAACCAGGAAAGAGAAAGAAATCAAAAATACAGATTGGAAGGGAAGAAGTCAAGCTCTCACTATTTGCAGATGATATGATAGTATACATAGAAAAACCTATAGAATCCAGCAGAAAACTACTGGAAGTTATTAGGCAATATAGCAAGGTGTCCGGCTACAAAATCAATGTGTAAAAATCAGTGGCATTTCTCTATGCAAACACTAAAATTGAAGAAGAAAACATCCAGAAATCACTCCCATTCACTATTGTACCAAAAATCAATAAAATACCTAGGAGTAAAGCTGACCAAAGAAGTGAAAGACCTGTATACTGAAAACTATGAGTCACTATATAAGGAAATAGAAAATGATACCAAGAAATGGAATGACATCCCATGCTCATGGATTAGAAGAATAAATATCATCAAAATGAATATTCTCCCCAGAGCAATATACAAATTTAATGCAATACCCATCAAAGTTCCACCAAGCTTCTTTAAGAAAATAGAACAAAAACTACAATCATTTATCTGGAATCAGAAAACACCTAGAATTGCCAAAACCATCTTGAGGAAAACAAACAGAAATAGAGGCATCACACTCCCAGATCTCAAACTATATTATATGGCCATCATCATCAACACAGCCTGATACTGGAACAAAAATAGGCACACAGACCAGTGGAACAGAATTGAAAGCCCAGATCTAAACCCCAACACCTATGGACATATAAACTTTGATAAGGAGATCCAAAGTATTAAATGGAAGAAGGAGGCTCTCTTTAATAAATGGTGCTGGGAAAACTGGGTTGTAACATGCAGAAGAATGAAATTGAACCACTTTATCTCACCTGAAACAAAAATCAACTCCAAATGGATCAAGGACCTGGATGTCAGACCAGAAACCATCAAATACGTAGAGGAAAACATTGGTGGAATACTTTCCCACCTAAACCTCAAGGACATCATTGATGAATCAAACCCAATTGCAAGGAAGACTAAAGCAGAAACAAACCAATGGGACTACATCAAAGTGAAAAGCCTCTGCACAGCCAAAGAAACTATCACACAAACAAAGAGACCACTCACACAATGGGAGATCTTCACATGGCATACATCAGACAAGAGACTAATCACCAAAATATACAAAGAACTCAGCAAACTTAGCACCAAAAAAGCAAATGACCCCATGCAAAAATGGGCAGAGGATATGAACAAGACATTCACTTCAGATGAGATCCAAAAGGCTAACAAACATATGAAAAATTACTCCAGGTCACTGTCAGCAAATGAATATAAAGACAACACTGAGATATACCTCACTCCTGTGAGAATGGCATACATCAAAAAGGACAGCAGCAACAAATGTTGGAGAGGCTGTGAGGACAGAGGAACACTTTTGCATTGCTGGTGGGAATATAAATTGGTCCAGCCTCTCTGGAGAGAAGTCTGGAGAACTCTCACAAGGTTAGACATGGACCTTCTATACGACCCAGTAATTCCTCTCCTGGGGATATACCCCAAGGATTACATAACACCCAACCAAAAAGATATGTGTGCATCTGTGTTCATAGCAGCACAATTCATAATAGCTAAAACCTGGAAGGAACCAAAGTGCCCAACAACAGATGAGTGGCTGAGAAAGCTGTGGTACATATGCACAATGGAATACTATGCAGCTTAAGAACAATGAACCCACTTTCTCTGACCCATCTTGGACAGTGCTAGAAGGAATTATGTTAAGTCAGCTAAGCCAGAAAGATAAAGATGAGTATGGGATGTTCCCACTCATTAACAGAAGTTGAGAAAGAAGAACAGAAAGGGAAACTAAAAGCAGGATCTGATTAAATTGAGAGCAAGGCACCAAAGTAAAAACCCTGTGGTGAAGGGGAGGGTGGCAACTGGGCTTCCTGGCATAGAGAGGTTTGGGTGCAGGGGTGGGTGGTTGGGATGGGTCACAATCTTTTGGTGGTGGGAATGGTGTTTATGTACACTCAGATTAAAGTGTAGTCATATAAACCACTATTTAATTAATATGAGGGGAAAAATTGATCATATGTCTAGAACTTCTTAAGACACAGATTAAATCTTTTTAATACATAGGCTGTCTTTGATATGTTGACTCTCTCAAAAGCCTAGGCCATGGAGAACAGAATCAACTGATAGCACAGATAGATACAAGATGTTGGGTATTATACAGCAAACCCTAACAAAGGGACTTTTCAAAGTGAACCCAATCACCAAATAATGTGATGATAACAATAACTATCCATTGTCTTCTTGAACCCTAAGACAGCAGGAACCTCACATTTCCACTATAGAGCCTATATTTCTCCCAGTCCTGGAACCTTAGGGTGGGGCCCACTTTCCTGCATGCTTCTTTCAATCCAAATCAAATAATATTGCATTCATGGATTGCAACCCAATCAATGCAATGAGTGCCACCCAGCATGCTTCACTTCAGACTGTGTCCAGAGACTTCAGGTATGGAATGACAACCCTTCAGCTTCATCACTCGGGTGAAACCTTTCCTTTCATTGTATTCTCTAATTCCATTCCAGGTGTTCCACTCCCAAATAAAGTCTCCAAACCTAGATATAGTCCAGGTCCCCTGAGATAGAGCATATGTTCACACGTGCCCATAAACTAGAGAAAAATTTATACCTGAAAGCAGAAGTACACAAGATCCTACAGGGAATACCCCCCAACACTTCATCTGCACTATTCCAGCCTTTAGGTCCATGGTTGTTCAACAATTTGTTTGGCTTTATATGTTAACTCTCTTTTCAGCCACCTGGTTCTGGATCCCAGCAAGATGCCAACCAGACTTCCTTGGACAGACAACCCCACCAATGTGTACTGGAGCTCCACTTCCCAAGAGACCCACCCTAATAGGGAAAGAGAGAGGCAGACTGGGAGTATGGATTGACGGGGAAGCAATTACAGAAGCCAGACCTTCCACCTTCTGCAACCCACAATGACCCTGGGTCCATACTCCCAAAGGGATAGAGAATGGGAAATCTATCAGAGGAGGGGATGGGATATGGATATTGGGTGGTGGGAATTGTGTGGAACTGTACCTTTCTTACCCTATGGTTTCATTAATGTCTCCTTTCTTAAAAAAAAAGAAAAATTTAAAAAAAATAAAAAGTGATAAACATTAAAAAAAGAAATGAAAGACTTGTATACTGAAAATTATGAGTCATTACTCAAGGAAATTGAAAAAGACACAAAGAAGTGGAAAGATATTCCATGTTCATGGCTTGGAAGAATTAACATCATCAAAATGAATATACTACCCAGAGCCATCTACAAATTTAATGTTATCCCCATCAACATCCCAAGCACATTTTGTAGGAGAATAGAACAAATGCAACAAATGTTTATCTGGAACCAGAAAAGACTTATAATTGCCAAAATAATCTTGAGAAAAATAGAACAGAACCGGAGGCATCACTCCCAGATCTCAAACTGTATTATAGGGCCATTGTCATAAAAACTGCTTGGTACTGAAACATGAATAGACACACTGAGCAGTAGAATAGAATTGAGAGCCCAGAAATGAGGCCCCACACCTATGGACAACTAATCTTTGACAAAGGGGCCCAGACTATTAAATGGGGGAAGCAGAGTCTCTTCAACAAATGGTGTTGGAAAAAATGTGTTGAAACATGCAGAAGAATGAAACAGAAACACTATATTTCACCAAACACAAAAGTAAATTCCAAGGGGATCAAGGATTTGGATGTTAGACCAGAAACTATCAGATATTTAGAGGAAAATATTGGCAGAACTCTTTTCCACATAAATTTTAAAGACCTCTTCAATGAAATGAATCCAATTACAAAGAAGACTAAGGCAAGCATAAACCTATGGGACTACATAAAATTAAAAAGCTTCTGCACAGCTTAAGAAACTACTACCCAAGCCAAGTGACCCCTCACAGAATGGGAGGAGATCCATCAGACAAGAGTTTAATAACCAAAATATATAGAACTTGCAAACCTCAACAACAAGACAACAAATAACCCCATCAAGAAATGGGGGGAGAACATGGACAGAATATTCACCAGAGAAGAGATCCAAAAGGATTAGAAACACATAAAAAAATTTTCCAAGTCTTTTATTGTCAGAGAAATGCAAATAAAGACAATAATGAGATACCACTTCACTTCTGTGAGAATGTCATACATCAGAAAAGGTAACAGCAGCAAATGCTGGAGAGATTGTGGCATCAAAGGAACCCTCCTACACTACTGGTTGGAATGTCAATTGGTCCAACCTCTGTGGAGAACAGTCTGGGGAACTCTCAGAAGGCTAGAAATGGACCTACCCTATGATCCTGCAATTCCTCTCCTGGGGATATATCCTAAGGAACTCAACACACCCATCCAAAAAGATCTGTGTACACATATGCTCTTGGAAGCATAATTTGTAATAGCCAAAACCTGGAAGCAACCCCACATGTCCAACAACAGATGAGTGGCTGAGCAAATTGTGGTATGTATGTATATATATATATATATATATACATATACACAATGGAATCCTACTCAGCTATTAAAAATGGTGACTTCACAGTTTTCAGCTGATCTTGGATGGACCTTGAATAACTCATGTTAAGTGAAATAAGTCAGAAACTAAGGATGAATTTGGGATGATCTCACTCTCAGGCAGAAGTTGAAAAACAAGATCAGAAAAGAAAACACAAGCAGAACCTGAACTGGAATTGGCATAGTGCACCAAAGTCAAAGATTCTGGGGTAGGTGGGTGGGGAAAATACAGATCCAAGAAGGATGACAGAGGCTAGTGGGGTTGTATTTTTATATGGAAAACTGGGAAATATTATGCATGTACAAACTATTGTATTTACAAACTATTGTATTGTAAAACATTAATTTCCCAATAAAGAAATTTTTAAAAATTCCACTGTTAAATATATATATATATATGTATGTTATAAAAACCATAGAAAACACTCCATTACATGCCACTAAAACCAAATACTCTACTTCATTTATTGATGAAAAATATAAAAACAAAATTGTTCATTTACTAAAAACAAAAGTCAAGCTATAATCAGGTGACCTGTTTCTGAAGTATTTCTATCTTAAAATAAATTTAAAATTGCATGGCCTCCAGAAATCATTTTATAGCCATAATGAATTTATGCTACATGAATCACAGACCATATTAATAAAAAGGTAGGTTTTATTATCAAATGAATGGAGATCTGTCTGTTAGTTGATTATTACAAATGAAAAAATGAGAAAGCTGGCTAAGTAGACTAAGATATTAGACTATTTTGGTGACAGTTGTGTCAGGTAAATGCAAACAAATAATAGGCAATGCAAAATGACTGTGATCATTAGATTGTGATCATGGAACACTGCCAGAAATTCTGTAAAAATAAAACCTTCAATGGCTTAAATAACAATATGGCTGCAACAAATACTGAAACTGCTTTGCAATTTTTAATCAGGAACAGTCTATCAGTGTCTTTATAAACAATGAAAATTCAAAGACAGGTCTCTACATATAAATAAATGTTCACAAGACTCTCAAAAATCAGTGCATAAAGTATTGCATTAAATATTTTTCATTTTAAATTTTGAAAAGAAAACTTATGATTTTTTATCTGTTCTTCCAGTGACATTTATGCTCTCTTGAACTAAAAATTTAATTGAATAGACAGCTATAATCCATGCCATCTAGAACTGGAACTCCTTAGAAGAATCATTCTCCTCTCCATTTCTGCTTTTGACCATTTTCTCTCTCCGAATGCTAAGTATATATCATTGTACAGAATTAAATATTCTTAAGAGGAGTAGTAAGTCCTTCAAACATTTCTTCTGTAGATGGTCATTTTAAACCTTAACCCTAGATTCATAATTATCCTTTTCTGCTCTATAAACACTATAAGACAAGGAATCAACTCCCCTGTGCAACTGAACCCCATTACCTAATTAAGTCAAATAGACCAGTGGTTATTTGAGTTAAGCAATAAGATATAGGAATGAAGAAAATTACATCTGAGCAGACTAGTAATTTGCTTAGTCAGGTTAACTGCAGAGTTGTTAATGGTGACTAAAATCTACAAAGTCCCTTCTAACTTTTCTTTCTTAAATATTTATTTATCCATTTGTTGCATAGAAACAAAGAGAAGATGAAATGGGAAGATGGAAATGGGCGATAGAGAGGGAGAAATAGAGACACCTGCAGCCCTGATTCACTGATCAAAAGTTTCTCCCTTGAAGGTGGGAAGTTTCTCCCTTGAAGGAAGGCTTGAACATTGATCCTTATGAATCAATACAGTATATCAGAATTCAGCTCCCCTTCTAGCTTTGTTACCCACAAAAATGAAAACTAGAAGAGATCACAAGGAAAAAGTGTATGCAGAACCAGAAGAAGAATGGGGGGCTGGTGGTAGCACACCTGGTTAAGAGCAAACATTACAATGTACAAGGAGGCAGGTTCAAGGCCCTGGTCCCCACCTGCAGGGGGAAAGCTTCACAAGTGGTTAAGCAGATGTCTCTGTCTCTTTCTCCCTATCTCCCCTCCTCTCTCAATTCCTCTGTCTCCAATAATAAAATAAATGTATTTTAAAAATAAATAAAAATAAACATAAAAAATCTTACCAGTACAATGAAGCACTTTTTCATGTGCATGACCGTGAGCTTGGGAAGAAGTTTCTGTGCTTTGTATGCCCCCCCCAGCAACCCCCAACTCTTCTCCTTTCTGTCTCTTTCTCTCTGTCTAAATGTTAGTCAGACTATACTTCCCATCAAATGAAGATTAACCTTCTACAAAGACTTCAGCAAACAGTTAATACCTATACTTCTAAAGCTTTTCCACAATATCGAGGAAACAGGAACACTCCCTTTCACCTTCCGCCTTCTACAAAGCCAACATCAACCTGATACTAAAAGCAGAAAGGGGCCCATGTGGTGGCACACCTGGCTAAGCACATGTTACAGAGCAAGGACCCGGGTTCAAGCCCCCATCCCCACCTGCAGAGGGAAAGCTTTGCTAGTGGTGAAGCAGGGCTGCAGGTGTCACTCTGTCTCTCTGCTTCTCCCTATCACCCCCTTCCTTCTCAATTTCTGGTGGTCTCTATCCAATAAATAAATAAAGATAATTTTTTTAAAAATGTAAGAATATTTTTAAAATAATAATAATAATAAAAGCATATAGGGACACCATAAATAAAGAAAACTACAGACCAATACCTCTGATGAACATAGATGTAAAAATATTAAACAAGATCCTGGCCAACTAGATACAACAGTATATCAAAAAGATTGTTTATCACGACTAAGTGGCATTAATCCCAGGAATGCAAGGCTGGTTCAACATACCTAAGTCAATCAATATCATTCACCAAATCAATAAAAGCAAAACCAAAAACCACATGATTATCTCAATAGATGCAGAGAAAGCCTTTGACAAAATACAACACCCATTCATGCTCAAAACACTAAAAAAAAGGGGGGGGGAATAAATGGGAAATTCCTCAAGATAGTGAAGTCCATATATAGCAAACCTACAGCCAACATCATAATCAATGGACAGAACTTGAAAGCATTCCCCTTAAGATTGGGGACTAGACACGGCTGTCCACTAACACCGTTACTCTTCAACATGTTACTCTTCAACATATGGAAGTTCTTTCCATATCAATCAGGCAAAAGAAAAAAAAACCAAAGGAATATAGATTGGAAGGGAAAAAGTCAAGCTCTCACTGTCTGCAGATGATATGATAGTATATATAGAAAAACCTAAAGAATCTAGCAGAAAACTACAGGAAGTTATTAGGCAACATAGCAAGGTGTCAAGCTACATAATCAGTGTACAAAAATCAGTGACATTTCTTTATGCAAACACCAAATCTAAATAAGAAGACATTCAGAAATAACCCATTCACTATTGCAGCAAAATCTACATAATGCCTAGGAATAAAGCTGACCAAAGAAGTGAAAGACTTGTATACTTAAAACTATGAAACACTATTCAAGAAAATAGAAAGTGATACCAAGAAGTGGAAAGACATTTCATGCTCATAAACTGGAAAAATAAATGTCATCAAAATGAATATTCTCCCCAGAGCCATATACATATTTAATGTGAGACCCATCAAAGTTCCACCAAGATTATTTAAGAGAATAGAACATAAACTGCAATAATTTATTTGGAGCCAGAAAACACCTAGAATTGCCAAAACCATCTTGAGGAAAAGAAACAGAAATGAAGGTATCACACTCCCAGATCTCAAACTATATTATAAGGCCATCATCATCAAAACAGCTTGGTACTGGAACAAAAATAGGCATACAGAGCAGTGGAATAGAATTGAAAGCCCAGAACTAAATCCCCACACCTATGGACAATAAAAACTTTGATAAGCAGGACCAAAGTATTAAATGGAGGAAGGAGGCTCTCTTCAATAAATGGTGCTGGGAAAACTAGGTTGAAATATGCAGAAGAACGAAACTGAACAACCTTATCTCACCAGAAACAAAAATTAACTCCAAATGGATCAAGGACATGGATATTAAACCAGAAACTATGAAATACATAGAGGAAACCATTGGTGGAATGCTTTCCCACCTAAACCTAAAGGACATCTTTGAAGAAACAAACCCAATTGCAAGGAAGACTAAAGCAAAAAGAAACCAGTGGGACTGCACCAAAGTGGAAAGCTTTTGCACAACAAAAGAAACTATCAAACAAAGATATCCCTCATAGAATGGGAGAAGATCTCCACACATTATACATCAGAAAAGAGACTAATAACCAAAATATACAAAAAGCTCAGCAAACTTAGCAACAAAAAAGCAAATGACCCCATCCAAAAATGGGCAGAGGATATGAACAGAACATTCTGCTCCTGCCAGAGTTCCATCACACCAAGCTACTTTAAAAAATAATTAATTCACTTCAGACTGTGTCCAGAGACATCAGGCATGGAATGTCAACCCTTCACCCTCAATATTCCAGTGAGACCTTTCCTTTCATAGTATTCTCTAATTACATCCCAGGTGGTTGACTTCCTAACAAAGTCCCAAAACCTAGACATAGACCAGGTCCCATAAGATAGAGTATATGGTCACATGTATTCATAAATTAGGGAAAAATATATACCTGAAAGCAAAAATTAACAATAGTCTGTAGTGTGTCAGTATCAAGTTCATAATGAAATAGTGTCTACTTAGACTTAGATACCCTCCTCACCTACTTCCTATTATAGTTCTCTCACTCACTCCAAAGATTACCTCATCAAATTAAGGACTGAAAAAGCTGAGTAAGAGCAAGAGACTGGCATACTTTAATGATGACTCTTTAGTCACTATCAGACCACCACATCAGCTGGGACCCTAGTTGGGGAGTCCTCAGTTTTCCAAACAGACATGATGGGCCTAGACCATGAATAAATTCCCTCTCTCCATTGTCACTGGTCATTTCTATCAGGAACAACACAAATCGACCCTTTTGTAGCCCCCATAGGGCCTTGTCCTCAACTTGGATCACCAATGGTAGAGAATGATCCATTCTCCAAAGGAAGCCTGGACAGTATACTCTATGCAACACCTGAGGAAGACAGGTCCTGATATTGGGGATATCATTCCTACATATGACCACACACTGTGAGCTCAGATTTACAGAGATGCTGAGGACACATAGGCTCCTAAGCTGAATATGGGCCCCAGATCACATTAAATTGATGTGGTTTGCTGTCAACAATATTTGCTGTCAACCTCTCCTATATTTGGGAGCTACTCTCTTCCCTGATCCAGCTTTCTGGGCCTTCTTTCAGCCATGACATCATCTCCCCAGACAATAACTAGGATCCCCCTGCATATCAGATTTAAGGCTCAGGGAAAAATAAAACTATTATTGTAGCCACAGACCCTTTGGAATATAGCTAATATATGCCTACTAGCTATCTACAAATTGGAGGACACCCTACTTTTCATCTGCACTATTCAGCCTTTAGGTCCATGACCGGTCAACAATTTGTTTGGCTTTGTATGTTAACTCTCTTTTCAACCACCAGGTTCCGGATGCCAGCACGATGCAAAAGAATGAGTATGGGATAATGTCACTCATAGGCAGAAGTTGAAAAATAAGATCAGAAGGGAAAACACTAAGGAGAACTTGGACTGGAGTTGGTGTATTGCACTCTGGGGTGGGGGGGAGAGTTCAGTTCCTGGAACGTGATAGTATGTGATGGAGAAGTACCTAGTAGGGGTTGTTTCCTTTTGTGGCAATATTATGCATGCACAAACTATTGTATTTCACTGTTGAATATAAACCCTAAATAAAGAAAAATTTTAAAAAGACAAAAAAACTGAGAAAAATCAAATGAATAAAAATATTGCAGATTTAGAAAATAAGCCTTAATCCATATAATGCCCTCAAATAAAAAAAAATGTATTTATACATCTTATAAAGCAGAATGTTTTCAATCAGATTATATTGTGAACAAAGCAAGAAGGGGAAAATCACTATTTTTTATTTGATTTTAAGAATTATAATTTCTTGGGTATATCTATGTAGTGTTTTAGCATTTAGGCAGTCAAAACAGAGTTATGTTAGGAAATAAAATAAGATAAACAGTCCACAATTCAGATTGCGCAGCATGCATCTAGTCTCAAAAGGCTTTGACTTGCTTTGTAAAAAAGTAAAAAGCAGCTAGAAAAAGAACCTGAAGCACTGTTTCATCTAAAAGCTTTAACCTGAGAATTATTGCACTGTCACTGTTTCCCTGTGAAATATATTGCATAATCTAGGAGATAGCACAAGGCAAACATTACTAAGTTTAAAAATAAAACAATGTTTTCTTTTCGGAAGTCATATATCTGCCCTCTCTGTGTACTCCAGCTATCTATACAGTTTAAGGCTTTTTCTCAAAAACATCCTCTGTCTGAAGGAATTTCCCACAGAGCCATATGTGGATCCCAGCAGTGTTCAAATCATTTTTCTGATCTAATATTCTCTTAAAAATACTCTTCTTGTTGTTCTTTGAGTTTCTTAAATGGTGAGACTCACCACAGGTCTTTCAACTTTTCTCCCAAATAGTTTTTTATAATGTTTGTTTTTCTGCTGTGATACTTTAGGTTTAAATTCATGACTTTTCAAAAAGAGAGAGAGGGAAAAAAAAACACCCATATTAAAACACAAAGAAAAGTAGAGTAAAATTCTCAAGGTGAGTTCCTTTTTTATAAATCAGAGAATTCTTGTCTTTTACACAGGACAAAGTAAGCATTATTCAAGATGCATAACACAGGGAAAATAAACATTCTTTTTTATGAGGTGGTTGGAATATTCCTCATTTGCATTTCTTCCCAATTATTAAGAATAATTTAAACAAAGGACTATTTGCACAGGCACTATAGATTATTCAAATTAATTGCCAAGCTGACATAAACAATGCTAAAAATTAATTACACAAAATGTTGATAAACAAATTCTTTTTACATATCCAACTATGATCATTTTCACCATAGTAACTACAAATAGTTTATTAAATACTAATTATTTCATATTGATTGTTTTGTTCATGTAGGCTATTCTCACAAGTGTAGGATGATTTCTCTTAAAGGTTTTCTTTTGTATTTCTTTAAGGACAAGTGATGGGGAGTATTTTACAGACATTGCAGTCTAACTGAATACCTTCTTCAGAGAAGAGTCTGTTCACATATTTTCCTGTTTCTAAGATAGTTGTTTTTGTTGTTGCTATCAAGTTATATTATTTCTCTATAAATGTGTTTATTTTTTGCTCGTTTGGTGCCTTGTACACAAGCTATTTCACTGCTCCCAGACCTACTTTCACTTTTTTTTTAAACCTGATCACCTCTCAGCTCTGGTTTTGGGTGGTGTTGAGTACTGAACCTGGTACTTCATGGTCATTTGTTGCATAACCTGCTGTATAATTCCCCAACCCGCTTATTTCAATATTTTATTTTATTTTTCTTAAATAAAGACAAAGCTACAGAGATTCCTCAGTGCTATGGTACTCCCATATAGTGTTGGAACTCAAAACTTGCCCTGAAGATGGCAAGGAAGCCACTGAATTTTCTTCTGATTCAAATTTTATATATTTGAGAAGTCAATTGCTTGTCAAAAGTACAATGTGCAAATATTTCTCCCCAGTGTTGTCTTTTAACTGTTGGTTTCACTGGATATATAAAAAGCTTTATTAGTTGTTTGTTTTTGTTTTTTCATCATGAGTTGTACTTCACTACCTTTTTGGGTTTTTTTTTTCAAATAGAGAGAGCAAGAGAGTCTCCAGAGCCCTAACTCCCTAAGGAAAGATAGAAATAGGCTGGGAGTATGGACCCAACTGCCAGTGCACAAGTTAAGAAGAGAAGCAATTATAGAAGACAGACCTCCCACCTACTGCACCCCTTAAAGGATGTCGGTCCATATTCCCAGAGAGATAAAGAATAGGGAAGATTCCAATGGAGGGAATGGGAAACAGAACTCTGTTGGTGAGGACTGTGTTGAATTGTACCCCTGCTGTCTTGCAGTAATGTTGGTCATTGTGAAATCACTAATAAAATTTTATAAAAAGAGCATTGATTAAAGTACACATTAGACCATAAACTACACAGAATTCTGGTAAACAAAAACAAAAAAAAAAAGAAAGAAAGAAAAGAAAAGAAAAAGAAAGGAAAAAAAGAAAGAAAAAGAAAACGGAATTCCGGAGGCAAGGATATAGAGAAGCAGCAGCTAGCTGTGTTTAACCCTCCTTGGTCAACTAGGAATAGCAAAGACGATCACATGAGAACTCAACAAGACAAAACTCATATTACTTTAGGAGCCCACCAAGTCACAGGTGAGTGAAAACACATATGGTTTGTGGACAAAGATGAGCCTAAGGAAAGATTCCTAGGCCTAAAACCCTATATCTAATCCAGAGCAGCAGATAAAAGTCCATCAGTTTTCCAGTTGAGGTACCACCTCTCTTTCAAGTTTTACAAAAAAAAAAAAAAAAAAAAAAAACTGCTGAAAGGAGGAGAGGATCCCCAAAAGTCCACCAAATGCAACTGTGAGTCTCCATTGCTACTGTTTCTTGGAGGCTAAAGAAGCAGGGTGAAAGCTCTGTGTTGACATGGGGGTGGGGGTACAGAGAACTGACCAGGAAACTCAGGAAAATATCTAAACCCCAGTTTTCTAGAGTTGGGGCTGTATAGTGGGAGCCTTTCTACATTTTTCTCCTGATGAACAGGAAAGTAAATTGAATAATTTCCTTAGAAACCATAGAGTACAAATGGGATTTGTTTAGAAACACACAGGGCCAAGGAGGGCTGCTCTGACTGCTAGTAGAACAGCTGAATTGAGCGAGGTCTTTGGATCCTCAGGGTATAGGAGTTTCTTTAAATCTGTGATGTTTCTGTGATATCTCTCCCCAATCTGTCTTATCTCTTGGACAGCAGTGAGTAATTAAACAAACAAAAAAAAATCTACTTATAGTTAAAAAGCCTGCAGCCTCTCATAGCTTACAGGGAAGATAAAGAACATAAGAGGGTTTTAGTGGCCTTAAAAGTACTGAGGGAAAGACCTCATAACACACCATATACCATGGTTAAACCAAGAAGAAATATTGGAAAAATGAACCAGGACAAAATCCCAGATAAAAGACCCCCAAAGGTAGAAGCATGAGAATAACATACAAACACTAATTGAGGCATTAGTCACAGGACTGAAGAAAGCTTCTGACAGTCATATCATCAGAAATGGGGGGGGGATAAACAGCAAATGAGACTCTGGAAAAAAAACACCAATTATCTCAAGGTGATTAGAAAGCTGAAAGCTGAAATAGCTGAGCTAAAAGCACAACTAGCTGAACAAGCTAATAGAGTATCAGAACAGATTAACAAAATAGCTGAACTATGGGAAACAAAAGGGGGGACAGAGAGTAGAATAAATGAGGCAGAAAACATAACTAGCAAGTTGGAGGATTAGAGAAAATTGAGAAAGAAGTAAGAGATTTAAAAAAGAGACTAAGAGATAACTGAAAACAACAAGGAAAACATATGGGATAATTTCAAAAGAAGTACCATACACATTATTGGCTTACCAGAGGAAGAAAGAGGAGGGGAAGAAAGAATTCCACAGGACATAATAAATGAGAAATTCCCTACTAAAGATGATAAGATAAGATAAAAACCACAAAGGTTCAAGAAGCCCAGAGGGTCCCAAACAGAATTAATCCATACATCAAGAAATGTCATATTTAGAATGAAAAAGAATAAGGAAAAAGAAAGGACACCAAAGGTTGCAAGAGAAAAACAGAGTGACTTATAGAGGTAAAAACAGAAAATTAGCAGGACATTTCTCAGTACAAACACTAATGGCCAGAAGAGAATGACAAGATATCAATCAAGTGCTCAATGAGAAAGGCTTTCAAGCAAAACTACTGTTTCCTGCTAGACTATCATTCAAACTAGATTAAGGCATAAAAACCTTCTCTGACAAGCAAAAGTTTAAGGAATCAACTATCATCAAGCCTGCCCTTCAAGAACTTCTGGAAGTCTTCTATAAACGATCATAATGCCATAAATATGCCATATACCAGAACAGCCTAAAAACCTACAACAGTGGCATTAAAAGATCTTCATTCTATGATATCAATAAATGTCAATTTCATGAATTCACCTACAGAAGCCACAGAGGAAGAAGATGGATCAGAAAATACAGATCAACCATATGTTGTCTGCAGTAATCCCACCTAATTCAATAAGACAAGCATAGACTCCAAATGAAAGGATGGAAAATGATCATACAAGCCAATAGACAAAAAAAAAGAGGGAAGAACAGCTATCCTCATATTTGACAAGATAGACCTTAAAATAAATAAAAATTTAAAAGAGATGGATGCACATTAATCATTAATTAATGCTCAGAGTATCAGAAAATAAAGAGGACTTAATGATTATTAACATCTATGCACCCAATGAGAGGGCATCTACATACATCAAACTCTCTGAAAGAGGTAGAGCAATATATTAATAGAAAAACAGAAATAGTAGGGGATTTCAACACCCCACACTCTCAACTTGAAAGGTCTTCCAGGCAAAAAAAATCAGTAAAGAAACAAGGGATCAAAATGAAATAAATAAACCAGAACTATTGGATACTTTCAGAGTCATTGACCACAAGAAATTGGAATACACATTCTATTCAAGTCCACATGGATCATTCTCAAGAACAGACCATATGTTAGGCCACAAAGACAGTGTTAACAAATTCAAGAGCATTGAAATCATCCCAAGCATCTTCTCAGACCACAGTGTAATTAAATTAACACTCAACAACAAAGAAAAATTAGTAAAAGTCCCCAAAACATGAAAATTCAACAGTATACTACTTAACAACACAAGCTAGCAAAATATTTGGTACACAGGTAAGACTATACAAGCACACATTAAGAAATGAGAAAAAGCTCAAAGTAACAACCTGATCAAACACCTTAAAGACTTAAAAGAAGAATAATAAAGGAGCCCCAAAGCAACCAGAAGGACTGAAATAACTAAAGTTATGACAGAAATAAACAACACTGAAAATAAGAAAAACATACACAAGATCAATGAAACTAAATGTTAGTTCTTTTAAAGAATAAACAAACTTGACAAACGATTAGCCAGACTCACAAAATAAAGCAAGAAGACTCAAAAAAATAGAATTGTAAATGAAAGAGGAGATATCACAACAGACACCACAGAAATTCAACATATGTGAGGCTTCTATAAACAACTATATATCACCAAGTTAGATAACATGGAAGAAATAAATGAGTTCCTATATATCTACAAACTTCCAAAAGTAAATAAAGACAAACTGTAAAATTTGAACAGGTCAATCACAGCCAACGAAACTGAAACAGTTATCAAAAACCTCCCTTAGAAGTCCTGGACCAGATGATTTTACAAATGAATTCTACAAATCCTTCAAGGAAGAGTTAATACCTCTACTTTTAAAACTCTTCTAAAATACTGAAGACACAGGAATACTCCCTTCCAACTTCTATTAAAACAACATCACTCTGATACCAAAAGCAGACAGGGATTCAATGAAAAAAGAAAACTACAGACTGATATCTCTGATGAACATACTTGCTAAAATATTGAACAAAATTCTATCCAATCAGATACAGCAATGTAATAAGAATATTGTTCATCATGACCAAGTGAGATTTATCCTTGGGATGCAAGACTAGTTTAATATATATAAATTGTTGGGATATTGTGCAGATGTGGTTGAGCTTGGCAGGGCTCACAAAGCACCCTGCATCCATGTTACTATGGCCCATCCCTTTATTATCTACATATCAATCTTCTGCTTTGTCTTACAAATGACTAAACGTCTCCTTCCTAATTCCCCACAGGGTATTGCTATCCCAACAGTTGAACCCCTAGCAACAGCTTTTCTCACCTCTCTCCTAATCATGTATGGTATTGTCAAGCCACTTCCGTTTCTGTCTTGGCTCTTCCATGTCCTGACCTGGAGTAAGAAGGGTGTGCAGACCGAGAGGCTGACACCAGCCATTTGGTTTAACCAGGTATGCTCCTGCCCGACTCTGGGATGTTCACATGAATAAAGATCTAAATTGTCTTGCTGCCTCAATCTTGGTTCCTGGGTCATCTCTCTTGCATGCAACATTAGCCCATCACCTGGTGCCTGAACATGGGGTGACCCCCCTCTTGGTTTTACACACAAGCAACAGATGCAGGTAAGTACATGGCTGCTTGGCTCTTCACAGACTTGTGTTTATGAAGGCACTACAGTTCTTTTTCTCCCTCTTCTTATTTTCCTGAGACCTCTCTGTCATGGGCAACCTTCTTTCTTATCAAGAGAATCCCCAAATTCTCTACTGTTTTTTCACTAGATGGGTTCTCTCTCTCTGGGACATTTTGCTCTGGGCCACACCTTGGTTCCTCTTGACCATGATCATAGCTCTTGGGAGATGCACAGGCGCTCTCCCAAGGAGATCCAGATTTCCCCTGGGACTTCCTTGGCTCCCCTCCTATGTCTCCCTCAGAGAAGGGGAACTCTAACTTAGAATACGGCCCCTGTCAAGCCAGCCTTAGGGCTGCAATCCAAGTCTTAAAGGGAGTTCGTCAGGTAGTTAAAGAGGATGGAGTTCATGCTCCATGGATAAGATCTATTTCGCAGAGCCTTTTCCAGAACACTAGCACTCCCCAGGACTGGAGACATGTGGTTCGTTTTACCCTCCTGGCTCCATTCTTCCTTCTATGGGAAGCCGTTTTTGGGAATGGGTGCCTGCAGCAATCCCACTGGAATGGTCAGAACCAGCCTAGCTGGGATTTTGAGCTGGGATTTTTGGAGTGGGACGTTGGGAGACAGATCTCCAGCGGGCTGAAATGAGATTGCCTCCCCTGATATTTTTCAGGTATGGCTCTGTGCATTACAAACATAGGAATGGTTAACACCCCCCATGAGAGTTGCCTCAGCCCTGACACCTATTTCGTTGAACTCTCCACCCACGTCCCACAGTATAAAGAAATTTATGCTGTCCTTCTAGCTTTAAAGGCTATATACCTGGATCATTTCATCTATTTTTCTGACAGTGCCTACATTGTTAACCTCTACCTCTGACCTTGCTGACTTCCATTCCCTGACCCATGTCAACCTTAAAAAGTAAAAGGGGGAATATACCCCCCTAAATCCAGCTGGCAAAAGTTTTAACTACATTAAACCTCTTTTATATTTACAAAAATTCGAAGTTTTAACTACATTAAACCTCTTTAATATTTACAAAAATTCAAACCAACCTCCTATTATTCTTCATTGGCAAAAAAATATCCACCCTCCCAGTTATTAAGGTTATATGGAGAGACCCCCTCAATAAAATTTGGCAATGGCCTAACCCCATATTGACCATGGGAAGGGGGTTTTTCATGAGTATTTCCACAGGATTACTCAAAATCTGTCTGGCTTCCTGCTGGCTATGTCCAGCAATGCCTGCAAGATGGTGCTGCTATCCCTGAAGAACAAGAAACACTGAAAGAAGATTAGGTCCAGGATGCCCTTCAGGACCCATAATGCGACATGATAAGACCTGAAAAAGCTAGTTCACAGAGCCCAAAAACAAAATCTCCCTACTGCTTCTCTCTCCCCCCTCGTTCTCTCTGAATATTTTAAGCCTGCTGTCTTTCCCCTCTGCTCCACCCATCACCCTTTGAAAGTATAGCTGTAAACCCCTGTTCCATGCTATGACTGGCCAGTTGTGTTTTGTGAGTGAGTGAGTTGAATGACTGAATTTTTTGTACAACCCATTTTGTTCAGGGTACTCTGAAACTTAATTGACTTCATATAAAAATGCCAGTTGCGGCCATGGTTTCTGGAGACATCCAAAAACAATCCTAAAAAAAAAACTGTTTTTTTTCCTCTTTTGATTTTTTTTTAAGTCTTGGTATAAATGTGAAATGTTTAGTCTTAAACTGTGTGAGTAAAAATAGTTCAACTAAGACAGTACAGATCTAAATTTGTGCTTGAAATGATATGACTTTGTAACAAAAGTTTCTATCCTTTTGTTTGTTATAGACTACATGTTAATTTGTGTGTTTGAAGTTTGGTAAATATTAACTTTAAAGTTAAAAGTGTAACTTTGAAGCTACATTCAAAGAGTTTTCAACACGATTCTTATAAAGGTAAAATTAATTTGCTAAGGTAACTGAGTATTTAAGGTAAAAAGTCTAAATAATTAATGTGACAATTCATCATTTCCAAAATTAAAATACGAATTCTCTATACAGAACATTTTTGGAGGGCCCCCCAAAATGCCCTGTAGACTAATCTTGTAGAAACTAATCCACAACAAATCTGGCATCAACCTGGCATTGTTAATGTTCTAAGAAACATTGTCACTAATGTGTGTTAACTGTCTAAGTAATCTGAGTTTGTTTAAAGTCTAATGTAAAGATTAGTTAAAAATCAATATATTTTAACTAAATTTAGTCTGAAGATCCTGCTGTACAGAGACTGCTACATGAGGCTAAATAAGATAACCTTTGAATTTATTTTCTTTAATATTCAAACAGAGTCTTTTGAAATAGGTATCACACTCCTAGTGTGTGTCTCCATCTTAACTGGGTGTGACAAAAGGTAGAAAAGATATTATTGATATGTAAAGCTCTCAAATACCTTCTCAATTAAAGAGGTAGAACCAGCCTGGGTGTATGATAGATCACATGATGGTTATGTTAATGATTCTCATGCTTAAAGTTTCTAACAATGGTTCTTTACCACATTTATTGTGCTTAAATAGTTTAAACAGCCCTAAGTAATACTAATAAGACCTCCAAAAATTTTAAAGGTACTTAAACCAATTCTGATCATCAGGTTATCAATTATAGTAAACTTCTAACTTGATACAAGTTTTTTCTTCACAAGTAAATGATTACAGCTATGTCAAGCCTTCACATGAAGAAGCATCTGCTCATAAGATATTAAACTATATAAAAGTTACCCCATATAGAACTTATGTAAATTAACAGCAACATTCACATATTTTTCTACACTTAACTGGTGTATCTCATTTTGCCACTATAGGCCTGCCTTTTCAGCCAACAATTCAAAGACTTTTTTCCTTTATAACATCACCCATACCACAAACATCCCTTACAAACCCCAAAGATAAACTGTTGTTGAGAAGGCCCACCAAACACCTAGGCCCAATTAAATAAAGAAAAAAGGGGATACATACCCCCAATATTCAGTTGGCTATGGCACTAACTAAATTAAACCTCTTTAATATTTATAAAAATTTGAACCAGATGCCCTGCTAACCATGAGAAGCGGATTGGTATATATTTCTTTCATAGAAATCCCCGGAAATCCATTTGGACCAATCCTCTGACATCTCCCACAAGATGGCATGACTACAGGGCCCCCCTGAAACCCATGATGTGACCTGGCATGATCTGAAGAACCTGATTCACAGAGTCCAAGGACAGAGCTTTCCTACTGCCCTTCCCTTGCCCATCATGGTCTGCCCTTCTTACTTCTGCTTTGTCTGTCACCTTTTGGCAGTTTCAGCTCACTCTCTACAGAAAAGCAAAATTCCAGTGGCTGTCCTCACCATCAAGATAAAACATGCTGCATTTCTTCCCCTGGTCATTGACATTGGACTGACCCTTCTTTTGGACTTGCTGGTGGACCTTTGGACACTTCCTTTATACTGCTGGGCTTCTTGGGAACCTACAGCAGTGGTCCATGAACTTTTCAGCTGTCTCCAGACTGCAGTGCCAGATAGCCCCTTGACCTGGCAGGCCACAAGCCTCTCCGCCTTCCAGGCCCTGAGCCCCTTCACCTGCCAGGCCACAAGCCCCTTCACTTGCCAGGCCCTAAGACCTTTCGCCTGCCAGGCCACAAGTCCCTCTTGCCTGCAGGTCACATCAATTCGCCTGCAGGACACATCACTTTGCCTGCAGGCCCAGCCCCTTCCCCTACAAGCCATGCCCCTTCACTTGTCAGGCCCAGCCTCTTTGCCTGCAGGCCACACCCCTTCACCTACAAGGCCCAGCCCCTCACCTGCAGGCCAAGCCCTTGACCGTTAGGCCCCACCTCTTTGCCATCAGGCCAAGCCCCTCAGCCCACCAGCCCTTGCCCTCTCAACCCACCAGGCCTCACCTCAGCCTCATGCTGGCCCTTGCTACTCTTTCTTATCGCTCTCTCCCTGTCTTATTCCAGTTTTTTTGAAAACGCCTGTACAATATCATTTAGGTTTCTGCCCAAAAGTTCTCTGTTCACTCCTACACTGCTATTCCTCTGTCAAAATTGAGTCTTTTGCAGACATTGACCCATTTAAATATAGCCATTAGATAAAAAGATGGGGGAGGTGCAGAGAGGTTGTGGGAAGGTGGCGGAGCCTGGCAGAGTTTGACCTGAGAGATGAGTCACTCCTGGTAAGTCTCTCTCTCTCTCTACAGAGGGGTTGAGCATAAGGGGGGGGACACATAAGCCTCAAAAGATTGGCAGCCATGTAAATCTTTCCTCCCCCACAAAAACATCCTACATCTTCCCGCAGGAGCCCGGCATTCCTTAAAAAACATTAAGCCTGCTCCACCTTACATTTCCTGATACTACGGCCAATAGATAAAAAGAAAGGGGGAGATGTTGGGAAATCATGCAGATGTGGTTGAGCTTGGCAGGGCTCACAAAGCACCTGCATCCATGCTACTATGGCCCGTCCCTTTATTATCTACATATCAATCTTCTGCTTTGTCTTAAAATTACTAAAGGTCTCCTTCCTAATTCCTTGCAGGGTATTGCTATCCTAACAGCTGAACCCCTAGCAACAGTTGCTGGGGAGGTGCTTTTCTCCACCCCTCTCCTGTGGTATTGTCCGTTTTTGTCTTCGCTCTTCTGTGTCCTGACCTAGAGGAAGAAGGGCATGCAGACCAAGAGGCTGATGCCAGTTATTTCGGTTGGCACCATGTGGCTTAACCAGCTGTGCTCATGCCTGACTCTGGAGCGTTCACATGAACAAAGATTTAAATTGCCTTGCCACCTCAATCTTGGTTCCTGGGTCATCTCTCTCATGCTCGACACTAGCCTGACAACAGTAAATCAATCAACATGATCCACCACATCAATAAATGCAAGAACAAAAACCACATAGTTATTTCAATAGATGCAGAGAAAGCCTTTGACAAAATCTAACATCCCTTTATGGTCAAAACAATAAAAAAAAAAAAAAAAGGGAACAGATGGAAAATTCAAGTTAGTGTAGTCCATATATATAGCAAACCTATAGCCAAAATCACACTCAATGGGTAAAAAAGTGGCAGCATTCCCACACAGATCAGGTACTAGACAGGGCTGCCTAATATCACCATTACTATTCAAAATAGTATTCTTGCCATAGAACTCAGGTAGGAGAAAGGAATTGAGGATACAGATTGGAAGAAAACAAGTCAAACTCTCACTGGTTGGAGATGATATGATAATACATATAGAAAAACCTAAAGAGAATCTAGCAGGAAGTTTTTGGAAATTATCAGGCAATATAGTAAGGTGTTAGGCTACAAAATTAATAGACAAAAATCAGTGGCATTCCTCTATGCAAACACTACAGTAGCAGAAGAAGAAATATAGAACCAATTCCATTTACTATACCAACAAAAACAATAAAATATTTAGGAATAAACCTAACAAAAGTAGTGAAGCCTTGTATATTGAAAATTATGAATAATTCAGATATTCAAGGAAATAGAAAAAGACACAAAGAAGTGGAAAGATACTCCATGTTGATGGGTTGGAAGAATTAACATTATCAAAATGAATATACTTCCCAGCCATATGCAGATTTAATGCAATCCTCATCAAGATCGCACCTAACTCTTTTTTAGAAGAATAAAACAAAAGCTACAAATGTTCATCTGGAACTGAAAAATATCTAGAATTGCCAAAACAACCTTGAGAAGAAAGAACAGAACTGGAGGCATTACACTCTCAGATGTCAAATTGTATTATGGAGTCATTGTGATAAAAACTGCTTGGTATGGAACATAAGTAGACACACTGACCAGGGGGATAGAAGTAAGAGCCCTTCTGCACTGCTATTGGTAATGTCAGTTGATCCAACCCCTGCGCAGAGCAGTCTGGAGAACTCTCAGAAAGCTAGAAGTGGACCTACCCTATGATCCTGCAATTCCTCTCCTGGGGATATATGATAAGGAACCAAACATAGCCATCCAAAAATAACTGTGTATACCTATGTTCATAACAGTGCAATTTGTAATAGGTCAAACCTGGAAGCAACCTAGGTGTCCAACAACAGGCAAGTGACTGAATAAATTGTGGTCTATATACATGGTGAAATACAATTCAGCTATTAAAAGCGGTGAAGTCACATTTTTTACCTCATGTTGTATAGAGCTTTTAGAAATCATGTTAAGTGAGTTAAGCCAGAAGCAAAAGGATGAATATGGGATAATCTCACTCAGTGACAGAAGTTGCAAAACAAGATCAGAAGGGAAAACACTAACAAGAACATGGACTGGATTTGGTGTATTGCACCAAAATAAAAGATTCTGGAGTGGTGGGGAGGGTTCAGGTCCTGGAACATGATGGAAGAGGACCTAGTGGGGGTTGTATCATTATGAGGTCACTGCATAAGTGGTAAAGCAGGTCTTAATGTGTATACTTGTCTTCCCCTCCTCTCTCAATTTCTCTCTGTCCTATCCAACAACAACTACAATAACAACAACAAGTGCTACAAAAATGGAAAAAATAGCCTCCAGGAGCAAAACAAGAATGAACATTAAAAAATAATAAAATAACTTCACATCCTTAAAAATATAAAAAATAAAAGATAAACTTATGACATATACTCAATAAAGTACTACTCAGAGTTTTTTAAAAAGCTGCTATTGTGTACTCTGGGATAAAATGGATTAAATTGGAGATTATGCTTAGTGAAGTAAGTAAGGAGGTAAAGGAAAACTACAGGATGGTTACAGTCATATGTGAAATTTAGAGAACTGAACAAAGGAACTTGAAATAAACAAATAAAGAGTTAACCTATATCCAAGACTATGGAAAATTATGGATAAGGGTGTGAAGAAACAGACCTATGGATATTGGAAAGGTGTAAAATTATAATCCTATCAATTATATCATAAATGACTATTAATTTATCATGTCACGGGGAAAGTAGATTTAATACTTCAAGTTCTCTAACTACCTAGACCATAGCTCTAAGTATACATACTTTCTTTAGCCTAAGCTTTCAATTTTCATATTTGTGAGATGATCAAATTATGACACTGGGCTTAAATTGTTTAAGGAGCTCTAAAAATATATTTGTGTATATATATATATGTGTATATATATATATTAGTATATATATATAAGTATATATATATATATATACTTATATATATATATACACATATATATATAGTGTTTTCAGTTATCTTAGTTACCCAGACACTTAGGCCAGATAGATCAAAATAATTTGGCCTTGTATCAGATATGGTGACAAGTAGATACCCTTAAAGAGCACAAAGCATAGTAAGGTCAGGTATATTTTTTTAACTTTATTTTTAAATTTTTTTATTATATTGATTTCCCTTTTGTTGCCCTTGTTGTTTTTATTGTTGCTGTTGTTATTGATGTTGTCATTGTTGGGTAGGACAGAAAGAAATGGAGAGAGGAGGGGAAGACAGAGGGGGGGGAGAGAAAGACAGACACCTGCAGACCTGCTTAACCGCCTGTGAAGCGAATCTCCTGCAGGTGGGGAGCCAGGGGCTTGAACTGGGATCCTTACACCAGTCCTTGTGCTTTGTACCACGTGCGATTAACCACTGCACTACTGCCCAACTCCTGAGGTCAGGTATATTACTGTATATCCTAACCATTAGATTTTCATAGAAAAAGAAACCATCAACTACTCATGGGCCCTTTGGAATATAACTAAAATAGGTCTACTAACTATCTACAAAGTGGAGACCCCCAAAATCTTCATCTGAACTATTCTAGCCTTTAGGTTCATAATTAGTGAACAATTTGTTTGGCTCTATATGTTAACTCTTTTTTCAGCCACCAGGTTCCAGATGCTAACATGATGCCAACCAGACTTCCCTGGACAGACGACCCCACCAATATGCACCCATCTTCCCCAGAGCCCTGCCCCACTAGGAAAAGAGAGAGAGAAGCTGGGAGTATGGATCAACCTGCCAATGCCCATGTTCAGCAGGAAAGCAATTACAGAAGCCAGACCTTCTACCTTCTGCACCCCATAATGACCCTGGGCCCATACTCTCAGAAGGTTAAAGAATAGGAAAGCTATCAGGGGAGGGGATGGGATATGGAGTTCTCGTGGTGGGGACTGTGTGGAGTTGTAACCCTCTTATCCTATGGTTTCTATCAGTGTTTCCTTTTTATAAATAAAAATTGAAAAAAAATAGATAATAATAATTAACTATGGTTATTTTAAACTTTCTAACACTACAAGGGAACCCTTCCCATTCTCCTTAAGATATTTATTTCTCTTAGCCCTACAGCCTCTAGAATTTTTGTCCATATGTCTTGGTACTTCTTATCTTTGATCCCTATCCATCATACTACCTCTGTTGACTTCAACTAAATCAACACTACCAATGCTGCCATGCCACATGATACTGGTACTTACTTGTTACTGCAACTTGTCACTAGAGGCACCAAGCCTGAGATGTCAATCTCCTAAATCCTATAATCTGGTGAGATCTTTCCTAAAACTTGGGGCTTACCTAGTTCCATTTCAGATGACATATTATCTAATAAATTACAGATTCTAGATACAGACTAAGGCCTAGGGTACTGGGTACATGTGTACATGTATCCATAGTAATGGGCAATTATATATCCCAAAGTATAGGTGATTAACAGTCCTCCATGTTTAGACTTAGACCTAGTAAACCTAGGATCCTAGTAGAAGGGCCTAAAGAAGGCATCATAAATTCTATAACAAATTAGTCTTAGACCACGTAAGTTTGGCAATCTAGTAGTAAGGTCCAAAGAAGTCAGACTCCATAAACCTAATACCAGTTTGGCTACAACAAATGAAACTCAACACTTTAACAACTGAGAGAAAGTTTAAGTTCATCAGATAAAGAAAGGAATACAAAACTGAGTTAGGGCAAGAGAATGGCTCATTTAATGATGGCTTTTTTTGGTCAACGCCAAACCATTACATCATCTAGGGCCCTAGTTGGATCAGTCCTTAGATATGATGGGCCCAGACCTCTAGTAGATAAGCTCACCATCACTGATCACTTCTGTAGCAACTTCAACATAAAGCCTTTTAAGGGCCACTCCAGGAACTTAGCCTCCCTACAAAATAGCAATTATAGGGACTGCACCCACTTTCTGAAGAGAACCTGGGTCATGCTACCCTGCCACTAGAGGAAGCCTGGACCTGAAATTAGTGCAGCCTAGACCATGTATCCAGAAACTGTGACGTCAGCCCAACAGGGACTCAGAGGATACACAGGCTTCTGTGCTAAATCTAAATATATATGGGCCCTGGGTCATGTTGTTAGGATAAACAGTTAATTTTTTTCATAGACTTTCCTCAAGTTTGGGAGCTGTTCTCCGCCTTCTCTGACATCATCTTACCAGAAAATATATTTGTCCAACTCCATATTAGCTATCAAACGCAAGCGAAAATTATGAAAGTCATAGGCCCCTAAGTAGACTTCCTAGTTTCTTTCCACCCTAAAATCCCTATTATGATCTATTCTTTTCCTACTTTTTGGTTTCTTTTCATTAATTATTTTGTCTTGCTTTATATCTTACTGCCTTTCAGCCACCAAGTTGCAGATGCTACTATAATTGTATTTTAATTTCCCTGAGCAGATGACCACACCAATATGTCCTGCAACCTCACCACTCCAGAGCCTTACCTCACTAGGGAGTTAGAAACTGAATGGGAGCATAGATCGATCTGCCAATGCCAATGTCCAGTGGAGAACAATTATAGAACTCCCACTATCTGTACCCCATAAAGAATTCTGGTCCATATTCTGAGAACGGGAGAAATGTTAAGGGAAGATGTCCAGAGGACTCTCAACTCCAGTTCTATCAGGATCCAGAGAGAAAAGAAGAAAAAAAGGAAGGACATTCAGAAGTATTAATAGGTGTAGTTGAGACTTAGAAAGTAAGAGATGGCTGGACCATAGGTAAAAATGGGCGAAATATGTAAATATAGGTAGATAGTTACAGAAAAAAATAGTGAACCCATTCATATCTGTGACCTTGAAAAAACTACATTAGCTACCAATGGAGGGAATAGGGACATAGAACTCTGGTGGCAAGAACTGTGAAGGATTATACCTCTAGTATAATCCTACCTCTAGTAGTAATTTTGTAAATCAATATTAAGTCACTAATAAAATTTAAAAAATAGAGATATACAGAGACAGAAGGAGAGATGGAAATATATACAATAGCACCAAAGCTTTTATTTTAAAATTTTAAATATTTTATAACCTATTAATAATTTATTAACTTTAAAATGATATATTACAATAGAAAATTGTCTATAAAGTCTCTGGATTCTAATGTATAGTTTGTAATGTCATATTACTTATTGAAATATTATGATTTTCATCCTTTTCCTAACTAGTGGTGTATCTTTACTACTTATATAGTAAACTGAAGAAAAATTCAGTAGAATGATTTGACTACAGGAGAGATATGAAGTTAAAACAATTCAGGCACTAATTCCAATTCAGGAGAAAAATTTAAGAAGATACAGAATTAGATTCACATAAAACAACAAAGTTTCCACTTTTGCTTTTAAAATGAAATTTTGCTTTTTTTTTTTCTTAATTTCTTTACTGGAGGATTAATGGTATACAGTTGACAGTAAAAATACAATACTTTGTACATCTGTAACATTTCCCAGTATTCCCCCATAACAATTCAACCCCCACTAGGTCTTCCTCCGCCATTATGTTCCAGGACCTGAACATTCCTTCCCAGTATAGTCTTTTACTTTGGTGCCATACACCAACTCCAGTCCAAATTTTACTTTGTGTTTTCCCTTCTCAACTTCTATCTATGAGTGAGATTATACCATATTCATCCTTCTCTTTCTGACTTATCTCAATCAAAAAGATTTCTTCAAGTTCCATCTAAGATGAGGTGAAGGTGAATTCACCATTTTTGAGTGGAAAAGTTTGCTGATAGCCTTATGGGTTTTCTCCTGTATGTGACTTTTTGTTTTTCTTTTGCAGCCTTTAGCATCCTTTCTTCATATTGCTTCTTTTCATTGTAACTATGATGTTTCTTGGTGTCTTCAGGTCTGGGTTGATTCTCTTTGGGACTCTTGGATCTTAATGTTATTTTTGTTGTTTAGATCTGTGAAGTTTTCTTCTATTGTTTTATCTAGGATGTTAACTTCCCTTTACTCTCTTTCTTCCTCTGGCAGGCCAATTATACAAATGTTACTTCTTTTGAGATCATCCCATATGTCTCTGTTGTGTTTTCAGTGTCTCTCAATCTCTTTTTTAGCTCTTTTACCTCTTCTCTTTTTTTCTCTAGCTCATCTTCTGTCTGGCTAATTCTGTGGTCTGCCTTTGTTTATCTGATTTCCATTCCGTCAGTTCTCTTATTCATTTCAGCTATTTTTTTTTGTCTTGTTCTGCTAGTTCGCTTTTTAACTCAGCTATTTCAGCTTTCATTTCTCTAATTACCTCAAATAGCTAGTGTTTTACTTGAGAGTCTCATCTGTTGTTTCCCTATCTCTGATAGCGCTTTCCTCCATAGTTGTCTTCATTTCTGTGATTATTAGGTCTATTATTGCTTGCACACTTTTCTTATCTATGGTTACTTCTGACTGATTTGGAGTTTCTTCTGGGCTCCTGTCCTGATTCATTGTGGTAGCAGTTTTATTTGCTCATGATTTGAGCATTTTTTTAAAATTTATGTTGTTTATATTTTTCTGTTCTGTCATACTTCAGTTGTTGTGTTTTGAATATAAGCCACACTAAACTAAAAGTCTCTTCAGAAATGCAGTCACAGACCTCAGAAAGTACAATAGCAACTGAACAAGGATTGATGCAGCTCAACCAATACCAGTTAGACAAACAACACCTTCAATCCAAGGGGGGAAAAATAAAAAGAAAAATAGGAGAAAGGAAAAAAGACAAAGTAAGAATAAACAATTATGCTAATCTACTGTCCACTAAAAATTCTAGAGATAGCAAAAGGATAGATGAAAGGAGAAAAGAGAGACACACATACAGATGGAGAGATAGAGAGAAGTACACTCCAAGTCAGATTTCTTCCACAAAATAATTCACAAATGAGTGTCAATGAGTCCAGAAAGCAAAATAAGAATGAAAAAAAGAGCAGTGAGAGGAAAGATATATATATATTTTTTTTTTTTCTTAATTAGCCAGGAGGAGAGATAAAGGAAGGTGGAAGGAAGAGAGAGAAACACAGTGGGTAGCTCACCTAGTCACCTATCAGTGAAAAGAGCAACAATAATTAATTTTGGTCAACCTGAAGAGGAGGGAAAAGGGACACGCATATATAATAATAGTAATAATAAAATAAAATAGAGTCAAAAGTCCTAACAGTCAGTCTGCAGATTGTACTACTCTAGATTGGTTGCATGCAGCCTGGTCCCCTTCCTAAAGGAAGCAAAAACAACCAATTATAAGAAGTACCAAAAAAAAAAAAAATCTACAGCTAGTCTTTCCCAGGCAGGGCTAAACCCCAGATTTGGTCAGGTATTCTGTCACTCAAATAGATCTCCAGATCCCTTCAAAAAGAAAAAGAAAAAAAAAAAAAAAAAAAGGCTTGAAATTACACTCCTGCTGAGCCAGAAATCTTGGTAAAGAAAATAGCTCCACAAGAATCCTGCTAGGAGTAGCTGGCCAGCTCATGGGGGCTGGTTTTTGGGGTGGGAGGGAAGGGTGAGTTCAGAAATAATCAAGCCAAAGATCCCTTTCCTTTCTCCTTTATGACCTCTGTTTGCCAGCCCTGGAGTCGGTATATGACTCTTTTTTGGTGTCACCCTGACCACTCCTTACTGTTCCTTTTTTTATATTTATTTTATTTATTTTTTCCCTTTTGTTGCCCTTGTTGTTTTATTGTTGTAGTTATTATTGTTGTTGTTGTTGTTGTTGTTGGATAGGACAGAGAGAAATGGAGAGAGGGAGGGGAAGACAGAGAGGAGGAGAGAAAGATAGACACCTGCAGACCTGCATCACCGCCTGTGAAGCGACGCCCCTGCAGGTGGGGAGCCGGGGTTCGAACCGGGATCCTTATGCCGGTCTTTGTGCTTTGCGCCACCTGTGCTTAGCCCACTGTACTACAGCCCGACTCCCTCCTTACTGTTCCTTAACACCAATGGCTGAGAGATCCTACCCTCTCCCGAGAATCCCAGGTTGGAAGCTACTTCTTTTTGGAGGTCACACCAGGTATTGTATCCAAGTTGCCATCTTCGAATTCACCATTTTTAATAGCGGAATAGTACTCCATTGTTTATATATACCACAACTTTCTCAGCCATTCATCTCTCATTGGACACCTGGGTTGCTTCCAGTATTTGGTTATTACCAATTGTGCTGCTATAAACATAGGGATACACAAATCTTTGGGAATAGGTATGTCTGGTTCCTTATCATATATCCCCAGGACAGGAATTGCAGGGTCATAGGGTAGGTCCACTTCTAGCCTTCTGAGAGTTCTCCATACTGCTCTCCACAGGGCTTGGATCAATTGACATTCCCAGCAGCAGAGTAGGAGGGTTCATTTGCCCCCACAACCTCTCCAACATTTGTTGCTGCTACTTTTTCTGATGTATGGCATTCTCTCAGGAGAGAAGTTGTATCTCATTGTTGTCTTTATTTCCATTTCTCTGACATGGAACATTTTTTCAAATGTTGATTGGCCTTTTGGATCTCTTCTTTAGTGAATATTCCTCTCTCCATTTTTGGAAGGGGTCATTTTATTTTATTGCTGAGTTTGGTGATCTCTTTATATATTTTGTTTATTAGCCTCTTGTCTGAGGTATGGCATGTAGAGATCTCCCACTCTGTGGGAGGTCTCTTTATTTGGGTGGTGGTTTCTTTTGCTGTTCAGAGCTTTAAACTTGATGTTTTTTTTAATCTTGTTTTTTTTTTTGTTTTAATCTTCTTTGTAATTTGATTCATATCATTGAAGATGTCTTCAGAATTTCTATGGAAAAGAGTTCTGACAATATTTTCCTCTAAGTCTTTGATAGTTTCTGTTCTAACATCCAAGTCCTTGATCCATCTGGAATTTACTTTTGTGTTTAGTGAAATATAGTGGTTCACTTTCATTTTTCTGCATGTTTAAACCCATTTTTTTGAACACCATTTGTTGAAGAGACTCCCCTTTCCCCATTTAATAGTCTGGTCACCCTTGTCAAAGATTATATGTCATAGGTGTAAGTGGCTATTTCTAGGCTCTCAATTCTATCCCCCCCTGGTTAGTGTGTCTACTTATGTTCCAGTACCAAGCAGTTTTGATCACAATGGCCCCATAATACAATTTGACATCTGGAAGTATGATGCCTCCAGTTCTGTTCTTTCTTCTCAAGATTGTTTTGGTAATTCTAGATATTTTTCAGTTCCAGATAAACATGTATATCTTTTGCTCTATTCTTCTAAAAAATAAAAATTAGGTGTGATCTTGATGGGGATTGCATTAAGTCTGTATATGGCTCTGGGTAATATATTCATTTTGATGATATTAATTCTTCCAACTCATGAACATGGAGTATCTTTCCACTTCTTTGTGTCTTTTTCTATTTCCTTAAATACTTGAATTACTCATAATTTTCAGTACACAAGGCTTTCACTTTTTTTGTTAGGTTTATTTCTAGATTTTTTTTTTGTTTTTGTTGCTATAGTAAACAGAATTGACTTCTAGATTTCTTCTGCTACCTTAGTGTTTTCATAGAGTAATGCCACTGACTTTTGCATGTTAATTTTGTGGCCTGACACCTTACTATATTGCCTGATAATTTTCAAGAACTTCTTGCTGGATTCTTTAGGTTTTTCTATGTATGCTATCATATTATCTCAAATAGTGAAAGTTTGACTTGTTCTTTTCCAATCTGTATTCTTTATTTCTTGCTCCTGCCTGAATGCTATGGCAATGTTACCCCTTGTGTTGGCATTATATATCTCATTTATAAAAAAGAATTAATGCACTAAATTTTTTAGTTTCAAAAAAATTTACAAGAAACTGAAATAATATCTTCCTTTAAGACAACATAAAAGCAAATAATATGCATAGCACAGGCTGGAGAAACAGTTGCTTCGTCATGTTTGTGTCCCTGGTTCAAGCCTGGCCCCTACTACATTAAAGGAAGACTCAGACTGTGTTATCTTTCTCTCTATGCCTCTATGTGTCTATCTACAAATAAAATAATATTAAAACATAGCCCTGTTATTTTCCCCATTTTCCCACACATTAAAGAAATAGAGGAGGTAAAAGAGTATATTGTGCTTCAGAATACAAGTAAAGTCAAAATAACAAGTGCTATACAACTTATTACAGAATTAACTCTTTAAAATTTAAGAATTGTTTAAACCTCAACAGATTCTATCAATGTAACTAAGTGCCCACTAAGAACAAATTCAAGGAAGTGAATGTGCTATAAAAGGTGAGCTGTGAACTCCTGTTTGGGTAAAAATTGACTCTAAGTTATATAAATTGCTCTGGAGAGAGTGTGGATCCTGGAACACACACACACACACACACACACACACACACAATACTGAAAATACATTAAGCAACAACAGACAAAAACTCCATAACTGACATTACAGAGAGTACAAGAAAACTGTAAAACATAATAGTATTTAATTTTTTAATTTATTTGATAGAGTCAGAGAGATATCTAGAAAGAGGAGGTCTGGCAATGACACACCAGATTAAGTGCACATAGTATGAAGCAACGACAGGCACAAGGATCCCGGTTCAAGCCCCCAGCTCCCCACTTGCAGGGGGTAGGGGGTTACTTCAAAAGTGGTGAAACAGGTTTACAGGTGTCTTTCTCTCCTCTCCTATCTACTCTCACCTCTCAATTTCTCTCTGTCCTATCAAATAAAATAATTATTTAAAAAAAAAAATAGCCGCCAGAAGCAGTGCATTTGTAGTGCTGGTACTGAACCTCAGTGACTAGAGGGAAAGAAATAGATATCAAGAGAGAAGGGAGTGACAGAGAAGGCTGGTGAGGGTGGGAGGTTGAGGGAAACACTTACTTCCCTGCTTCACCGCTTGTGAAGTTTCCCTCCTATAGGAGGGGGCAGGAGGCTGGGTGCTTGAACCTAAGTCCTTGTTCTTTGTAACATGTGCTCTCAACCTGCTGCACCTCCACCTAGCCCCAGAGCACAATGTTCTAAGCCTCTTATTGCCTGCCCTTGTATGTCAATAGCTTTCCATCACCAATTCATCCCAAGATCATCCTTTCCTTCCCTGCACAGATGGATAGCCAGAAAGCAATAGAAGTGTTCTGTAGGGAAATCCTTCCACCTAGAGGTGGAACAAGATAAACACAACTAGCAACACAAGGTCCCCTACCCCTGAACATATAGCTATACACAGATATATAAAAAGAACCATCATTGACATGTAAGAAAAATATGATAGTGAGCCCCCGGCTTCCCACCTGCAGGGGAGTTGCTTCACAGGCGGTGAAGCAGGTCTGCAGGTGTCTTTCTCTACTCCTCTCTGTCTTCCCCTCCTCTATCCATTTCTCTCTGTCCTATCCAACAACGACAACATCGATAATAACTACAACAATAAAACAACAAGGACAACAAAAGGGAATAAATAAATAAATATAAAAATTTTTTAAAAAGAAAGAAAAATGTGATAGCAAAGATATGAAACTTTACTCTAAGAACCTTAGGAAAGAAAAAGCAGCCTCTACTTAAGTGTGAGGTGTTTCCACTGCTGAGTTAGATATGGGACTTTGCAGAAGTCCCCTGTTCAGGGCTGGTAAAATAGCCTAATGGTTATGCAAAAGCAAATATACAAATAGCCAAAAACTTTCATGCAGGAAGCACCAAAGGTCTCAGGCTCAATCCCCAGCACCATCATAAGCCAGAACTGAGAAACGGTCTGGCTAAAGTAAAAAAGAGAGAAAGAGAAACCCATGGTTCAAACTGTTACAGTAGGCTAGCAGTGAAGTAGGAAAATTACTAAGTATTGGGGTAAAAGTTTAGGGCTTCCCAGTTTCATTTTACAAAGAGGCAAAACGCTTCTATTTGCAAGCAGGCCAGATGCAAGGTGTCAGGCCACTCAGGAAGGACCTAAGGAACATAATGTAAGGAATCAGAACTCATGAAGGTATGTCCTGACAAGGACAGCTAAAGTGCCCCGCACCTGCACCTGCAGTACTCAGGAAGAATAGAGCTCATGAGTAAATATCACCTGGTTTGTTGACTGATGTGGAGCAATGCCCACATGTTAATAACTACCTGCAGAGCAGGTGCAGAGAGAAGAGCTAGGTGATCGAGGGCTAGGGGTCACCTTCATTATACTGTCATTGGAACACATTTGCCTGGGGATTACTGTATGCATTATGGGTAAGCACATGTGCAGAGTACTCTTGAATATATAACTCCCAGTTTGTCAATCAATGATATAATCTTAGATTGCTCTGAAAATTCTTCATGATAGACACCTCAGAGTCAGTTAATGGGGCTCATCTACTCTCTGAGTGAGCCTCCTCATTCTTTAAGAGAACATTTGTTTTCTAACTCTGCAATAAAACTCTTTGTTTAAACCTCCATGTGCCAATTTTCAATTCTTTGCTGATTATCACATGGACTGAGCACATACATACCAGCAAAACCATTTATACCATGTGGTGTTTGTGAATATAATACGGAACAGTGAGGCATTCTATTATGTAGTTTGAAGTGTTTGGGTGAAAAGACTAGGTATGAATCTCCCATACCATTTCAAAATTAAAGACACAAAAATCTTCATAATAAAATTCAAAAGCTCATAAAAGAAAGGCAGTGGGGCAGGGACAGGATCTACAGGTAGAACACATACCTCACAGGAATGATGCTGAGGTTTAGCTCCCAACACCACAAAATCATCTCTCTGTATTTCTTGCAGTAGTATATATATTAATAACATATATTAATAATGTATATGTGGTATATACTAATGACTTATACTAACATATATATATATATATATATATATATATAGAGAGAGAGAGAGAGAGAGAGAGAGAGAGAGAGAGGTTCTTTTTATTTCTTTATTGGGGGATTAATTGTTTACAGTCAACAGTAAAATACAGTAGTTTGTACATGTGTAACATTTCTCCTCAGTTTTCCACATAACAATTCAACCTCCACTAGGTCCTCCTCTGCCATCAGGTTCCAGAACCTAAACCCTCCCCTGTCCCCACCCTAGTCTTTTAATTTGGTTCAATAAATCAACTCCAGTCCAAATTTTGCTTTTTGTTTTTCTTTCTGTTCTTGTTTTTCATTTTTTTTTTTGCATGGGTAAATTTTTCCATTTTTTTCTTTTTTTAAAAATTGTATTTATAAGATGGAAATATTGACAAGACCATAGGATAAGAAAGGTACAATTCCACACAATTTCCACCATCAGAACTCTGTATCCCGTCCCCTCCCTGGAAAGCTTTCCTATACTTTATCCCTTTGGGAGTATGGGTCAAAATTCTATATGGGGTGCAGAAGGTCTGGCTTCTGTAATTGCTTCCACACTGAACATGGGCATTGGCAATTTGATCCATACTCCCAGCCTATCAGAGACAGAGATTCTTTTTGCTATGTAGAAGCTCTCACCACCACCCAGACTTTTTACAGAATGAGAGATCTTTCTATACCATACATCAAAGGCTAATACTCAAGATATATAAAAAGATCACCAAACTCAGCAACAGCAAGAACAACAAAATGACCCTATTCAAAAGTGGAGAGAAGATATGAACACAATATTCACCAAAGAAGAGATATGAAAGGCCAACAGACATACAAAAAAATACCCCAAACCATCGATTGTTGGAGGAATGCAAATAAAGACAACAAAGAGATACCACTTCACTCCTGGGAGAATGCCATACATCAGAAAAGGAAGCAGCAGCAAATGCTGGAGAGGTTGTGGGATCAAAGGAAGCCTCCTGCACTGCTTGTGGGAGTGTAAATTGGTCCAACCCCTGTGGAGAGCAGTCTGGAGAACTCTCAGAAGGCTAGAAGTGGATCTACCCAATGACCCTGCAATTCCTCTCCTGGGGATATATCCTAAGGAACCAAATACACCTGTCCAAATAAAACTGTGTTCATTTTTAATAGCAAATGTCAGGAAATATCATATGTGGTGAAGCAATGCTTCAGTCTCTCTCTCTCCCCTCTCAATTTATCTCTGTCTCTATCCATAAAGGAATAAATAAACTTACAAGATATTTTAAATTATTTTAAAGATAAATATAAATTTCATAGACACTAGTTAGCTCTAAAAATTAAAACAAAATCCCAACCTACATGTCTGTTCAACAATAGATGAGTGGCAAAGAAATGTGTGGTCTATATGCATAATTTAATACTACTCAGCTACTAAGAATGATGAATTTGGGAGCCAGGTGGTGGCCCACCTGGTTGAGCACATGTATTACAATGTACAAGGACCCAGGTTCAAGCCCCCAGTCCCCGCCTGCAGGGGGAAAGCTTTGCAAGTGGTGAAGCAGAGCTGCAGGTGTCTCTCTGTCTCTCTCCCTCTCTATTATCCCCTCTCTCTTGATTTCTGGCTTTCTCTATCCAATAAATAAAGATAATAATAAATTAAAAAATAAAAAAAGAATCATGAATTCATCTTATTCACCTCATCTTAGATGGAGCTTGAAGGAATCATGTGAAGTGAGATAAGCCAGACTGGAAAGGATAAACATAGGGTGATCTAACTCATATAAAGAAGTTAAGAAATACAAAGGGAAAATACAAAGCAGAACTTGGACCGGGTTTGGAGTATTACACCAAAGTAAAGGACTCAGGGGAAGTGAAAAAAAAAAAAGTAAAGGGGCAGGGGAAGTGGGTGTCAGGTCCTGGTGCATGATTGTGGAGCAGGACCTTGGCTGGGGAGTGAGAGTGTTTTGCAGAAAATTGAGTAATCTTATACTGTAAACTGTGTAAATCAGCAACACTTAATTTAAACCATTAATACCCCAGTAAAAACACAGATTCTTGGCAAAAGACACACACACACACACACACACACACAATGACTAAGGGATCTTAACCAAAATTATAACCAAATCTAGTCCTGTCTCTCTTGCATTAGAGAAACCCTTCCTGTTGGCCCACAGATTATATAGCTAAGGCTTTTACAGTGGTTTTATGTATATGCTTAAATATAATTTAAAATGTGTCATGCAAATAAAGAAAGGATTTGTGAATATCAACAGGGAAGAAAACTTAGCAATATGACATATGAATAAAGAGTCTTGATATTATAGCTATCCAAGAAGAATATTAAAGTAAGATGTATCAATGTGCTATTAAACAATGAAAGAAAAATTCAAAACTTCAATAGGAAAAAAAATGTCAAGCATCAAGTAAGCTTTTAAAATATATACAATCACAAAATCTGAAATTAAAAATTCACTGAACGAGCTTAACAGTAAAGTGGACAGAGGGAATTAATGGATCAATAAACTAAAGTCAGGAAAACTTGTCAGATGAATTGTAGGAGAAAAAAAAAAAAGAATAAAAAAAATACAGGGCCTGCCAGAGCACAAGCCTAACATTTTCCGAATAGAGCCACCCAGGAAAGTTATGGTAGAAGTGACATTTGCACAGATAGTGATTAAGAATTTTCAAAATGAGTGAAAGTTGCCAGGACAATTGGCAAAATATAAGAGGGCTAAATAAAATGATTAACACAACTAGGGGAATCAAGATCAGGGTCTGGAAATTGAAGACTAAAAATGGGTCACAAGTAGCAAAAATAAATTTGAGAATAGACTCACCAATAGAAATATGGATGAGGCTGGAAAGCATAATGGTTATGCAAAGAGACTTTCATGCCTGAGGCTCCAAGTCCCCAGGTTCAAATCCCCACACCACCATAAACCAGAGCTGATCAATGCTGTGGTAAAAAGAAAAAAAAAAAAAAAAACAGAAATATGGAGCTCACAGGCCCTGGAGGTGATACATGTAGTAAGGTGCCTGACACGAAAACATGAGGTCCCAAGTTCAATCCCATGTATCCCAAGTGCCAAAGTGATACCCAGATACATACACACACTCTCTCTCCCCTCTGTCCTTCCTTTTTTATCTTGTGCTGACTAATCAATAAAACCTTTACTAGATATAGCTCTTAAAAAGTATTAAAATATATGGAAGTCATAGATACTGGTAAATTCTAAAGATTAAAACAAAATCTCAAACCTATATTTCAGTCCAGTGAAAACAGCCCTTGAAGATAAAGGTGTGATAGAATTATTTTCAGACAAAGAAAATATAAGACAATTAGTCACCTGCTGAGATAGTTTACTGCAGGCTGAAAGAAAAACAACCCCAAATGAATCTGAGTGTAATAATGAAAGAAAAGGTGACAGTACAAATATTGGCAAAATGTTGACTGTTTTTTAAAACAGCAGTGTTATATGTGTCTTGTGCATGGACAGCACAGAAGGAAAAATGTAAGAAAAAGTGTAAAAGGTAAGATGGGGAGGACCAGTGATAACCCTGGTAGAACAGAAATAATGGCAACAATAGATAAGAGGAACTTGGTGAAACTACAGCATTAAGTGCCTTAGTATCCTTCAAGAAATGCTAACAGCACCAACTTAGCTACAATAAATCAAGAACTAATGTTGGACTCTCCAGGATAACCACTAAACACATATAAAGGCAGAAAAAAAATACACAATTACCCAAGTATAGTTAACATAATTAAAATGTATAATAAAAGGTAATTAAAACTCTAATTCCCTAAGAGAGAGAGAGAAGGGAAGAATTAAAACCAAAATACAAATATAAGAAGTGGAGGAAATAGAAAACATGCAGCAAGGTGCTCAGTTTGAACACATACTAAGAACTGAATAAAATCTAAAAGTCCTAAAATCACCCTGAAGGATAAATAAGAAGAGAAAAACAGCTCACCTGGGAAGGTGTCTACTTTGTGGCATGAGTCCCAAGTTCAAGTCTAACCCCCATAGCACTGGGTGAAGGCTGATGATATAGTATCTCTCCCACTGTCTCTGTTTATACATCATTCTATCTGAAAAAAAATATTGCCAGAGCCAGGCAATGGTGCACTTGGTTAAATGCACACATTATAGTGTGTAAGGACACAGGCTCAAGCCCCTGGTCCCCACGAGCAGAGGGCAAGTTTCATGAGTGGTGAAGTAGGGCTGAAAGTGTCTCTCTGTCTATTTTCCTCCCTTTCTCCACTTCTGCTTTCAATTTCTGTCTCTTTCCAGTAGCAAATAATAATTAAAAGCTAGGACAGTGAAGTCCCTGAAACAAAAATTAAAAATGCATTCTCTTATTTATTTATTTATTTATTTTTGTTTCAGGGAAATAGAATCTTGTGCTATTTAGATTTCAATTATGCTTCATGTTTTGTGTTATTTTTAAAGTATTTTTAATTTTGTTTGGATAGTGACTAAGGCATAGTGAGAAAAGAGAGAGGGAGATTGAATATTGTGATTTAATATTTACAAAATTACTAGATAACAGTGGTACAACTCTGCACTGTTTCTACCACCAGAGTCCTGGATCCCCAATCCCTCCATCATAAGCTACAGCCGTTCTCCCAAGGTTGCATATATGGGTAAACTATTATTTCTACAACCATCTGCCTACATTTACATATATTTGGCCTTTGGGGGATCCTCTCTTCCTTTCAAAGTCACACATACACCTATTGTAATATCCAGATGTCCCTCCCTTTTGCCTCTTCTCCCTTCAATTCCTATGGAGTTGGAGTTCGGAGCCCTTTGGTCATCTTCTCCTTATCAGCCCTCACCCACTGGGAGTATGGATCAAAATTGGTTTGGGGGTGCAGAAGGTTCTAGCTTCTGTAATTGCTTCTCTGCTAGATATGGGCATTGGAAAATGGATCCATGTCGGGCCTTAAGTCACCCCCCCACCCACTCTGCTCCATCCTCCATTGCTGATACTATGGTCTATTTACATAATCACTGTTTTGCCTGAGACCCGGCCTGCCTACAAGGTATCAATTAATTCCACCAGTTAAAATCTTTGCAACAGTTGCTATGGAAGCTTTCTACCTTCCCGCTTTTTCCTTTTCTCCACCCCCTTTCCTAGCCATTTCCTTTTCCGACTTGCCACTTCCAGTTCAAAATATGTAAAAGCGTTGTCTCTGATCAATAAAGATACATTGTGTTCCGCTCCACCACGAGTTCCTGGTCTCTTTCCCATGATGCTGAGTAAGCAGCAGCCCAGGTTGGCTCCAACCCAGAGAGCACATGCCCGGGAAGAAACACCCTCACGCTAATCCGCCATACCCCCAGCCTATTTCTATCTTTCCCTAGTGGGGTAGAGCTCTGAAGCAGAGAGGTTCTACAGCACATTGATGAAATTGTCTGCCCAGGGAAGTTGGGATGGAATCAGGATAGCTTCTGCAACTTGGTGGCTAAAGGGTGGCAAGATACAAAGTAGGACAAAATGATTAATGAACAGAAAAATAAAAGAAGCTAGGAAGTCCATTCTAGGAATATTCTTAGGGGCCTATAACTATGCTTGAGTATGATAGCTAACCTGGAGATGAACAAAAATATTGTCTGAGAATATGGTGTCAGAGTAGAGGAAAGGGCTGGAAAGTTGGGTCAGGACAGAGAGTAGCTCCCATTCTTGAAAAAAAATCTATAAGTAAAATTAACTATACCTCATCCACCTGATCCAGGGCATCTAGGCTACACTCATTTCAGAAGCAGTCTTCCTTGAGTGGCAGAGTAGGATGGGGTAGTCCCTATCATCACTGTTCTATGGTGAAGGTAAGGTCCTGTGAAAGCCCAAAAGAGGGTTTATGATGACATTCCTGATGGAAGTAACTATTGGCAGTTGATAGAGGGGTCTATTAGAAGTTTAGGCCCATCATATTTGTGTGAGAATCCAAGGATTTCCTGACTAGGCCCCAGATGATGAGCTGGTGTGATATTAGTTTAAAAGGTCATTATTAAGTTAGCTGGTGTCCAGGAACTAATTTTTTAAATAGTCTATATATTCATTGGATAAAGACAGAGAGAAATCTTAAGAGAAGGAGACAGAGAGGAAAGACACTTGCAGTACTGCGTCACCAATCATGAAGCTTCCCCTGCAAATGGGGACCAGAGGCTTGATGTCTTCACCAGTACTCATTGCATTCCCTCCAAATGTGTGCATGCTCTGAGTGGGGCTAGACAGCAAAATAGTTATGCAAAAAAACTCTCATGCCTGAGGCTCCCAAGTCTCAGGTTCAATCCCCTGCACCACCATGAGCCAGAGCTGATCAGTGCTCTGAAAAACAAAAACAAAAACAGAAACAAAACAAAAAACCTTACATAAAATACAAACAAAAACTATGTTTGTGCTCTAGTATCTCCTAGCTTTTTGGTCTAAATTCAAAGATTTGTGTTTGATTGGTTATATCTGTTTCCTCTTTTATTTCTTTTATTATTTTATTAAATCATTTTATTGGGGAACATAAGGACTCACAAGACTATTACCATCACATGCTACTGTCCATGCGATAGGTGTCAGCACACAGCACTGTCCACCAATACTCCATCTTCCTTAGACTTTGGACAGTAAGTCCCCAAGTCCTTTTTTTTTAATATTTATTTATTTCCCTTTTGTTGCCCTTGTTGCTTTTATTGTTGTATCTATTGTTATTGTTGTTGTTGTTGTTGGATAGGACAGAGAGAAATGGAGAGAGACGGGGAAGACAGAGAGGAGGAGAGAAAGACACCTGAAGACCTGCTTCACTGCTTGTGAAGCAACTCCATTGCAGGTTGGGGAGCTGGGGGCTCGAACCAGGATGCTTATGCCGGTCCTTGCGCTTTGTGCCACGTGTGCTTAGCCCGCTGGGCTACCACCCGACTCCCCCCAAGTCCTTTTCAACCTACTTTCCACCCTTTTGAGTCCTTGTAGCTGCTGAAATTAACCATTATTGACGAACTCATAAAACTTTAAGGTAAAAATAATTACCAGAGACAAAAAGGAATAATTCATAGTGGTAAAAGAATAAATTCAATAAAAACAAAAAAGAAATCCTATTCTAATATATTCAATATATAACAATAGCCAAAATATACCAATAGGTACTAGGGAGACACCATAGTTGTTCTGCAAAAAGCTTTCATTCCTAAGGCTCCAAACTGCCAGGTTTAATCCCCAGACCACTGTAAATTGGAGCTGAGTTTACATACATACTAAATTAAATTTAACATAAAGAGAAATACAGAACATTGCAACTACAACACAGCAAAAGAAAAAAAAAAGTCATATAAAGGTAAATACTGATTGTGCAAGAGAGAGAGTGAGAGAATACCATGAACAGAACTGAGCTCACAGATGCAGGAATGTGAAGGATGGGATTAAAAGGCTTCTTGATATGACAGTTTGCTGGAGGGGAGGTAGCATAATGCTTCTGTAAAAAGATTTCTGTGCCTGAGGTTCTGTGGCTCAGGGTTCAATCCCCTACACCAACATAAACCAAAGATGAGTAGAGTTTCTCTTTCTCTCTCTCTCTCCTTCCACTCTCTCTCTCTTCTTCCTCTCTCTCTCTCTCTATCTCTCTCTTCATCTCTGTATCTCACTCATTGATCGAAAAAAAAATAATACATATATAATCACACATACACACACACACACAAGTTTTTCTGTAACCGTATTTGGAGGCCAATGTCAACTAGACTTTGAATTCTTTTGCAATATATATAAAATACTGAATCCTTATATTGTACACATAAACCAGTATAATGTTTTATAATAGCTACAAAGCAGTAAACAACAATTAGTGAAGAAGACACTGGTTTAGAGAAGAAGAGGACTGGTCCTCTGTGAGAGACCAGGATGGACTGTGGGATATGGGAGGCAGCATCTTCCTATGTGTGGAACCCAGCAATGCCCTGCCCTCCAGGACTGTTCATATAAGCTGCGTCCTTTTTGCCCTGACACTCAAGGCAGTTTGGACATATCCTCCAACTGCTGTGATGGAGTTTTCCCAGGAATAACCTGGTTGATTCTCTATTGTGCTTTCTTCTCTACTACACATTTTAGCCCCCTGCCAAGACTACCCAGTGTGAGAAAATTATGTGGCCATGTGCTTCACTTCCTTTCCAGTGTCATTTTACACATCATTGGCAACCTACTCCCAAATGTGTAATACTCCATTTAGAACCCAAGAAAAGTGACAGATGATATAGATTAGTAAATACTTAAATATAAATTGAATTTGAAGTTCCTTGACATGACATCATTCTTCCAGCCCTCAATGATCTTTTCCTTTATTACTATTGAGAATGACATACATTTGATTCTACACTTTTAAATTTGTAATTACACTTTCCTAAACATAGCACTACCTTAAAAATATTTTTTACTCCACCTACCACAGACACAACTGATGGATTTGACTGGCAAATATACATATATATATATATATTATACATGATATCAAATATCATATGTATCATATACTCATCTTAATTTCTTTTTTATTTCAACTTACATTAGAGAGAAAGACCAGATGGGCCAGGTGGTGGTGCACCTGGTTGACACAAGGACATGGGTTGAAGCCCCTGGTCCCCACCTGCAGGGAGAAATTTCACGAATGACAGAGCAGGGCTGCAGGTGATTGCCTCTCTCCCTACCTCCCATCCCCATCTCAATTTTTTTTTACTATTAGTACCATTATTTTTGTTGTTGTCATTATTATTATTATTATTTTGCCTCCAGGTTTATCACTGGGGTAGGGATTATGGGGCAGACATTATGAATCCACTGCTCCTGGCAGCCATTTTTACTTCTTTTTTTTTTCTTTCTATTTTGATAGGACAGAGAAATTGAGAGAGGGGAAAAATAGAGAGGGAGAGAGACAGAAAGACACCTGTAGGTCTACTTAATCACTCATGAAGTGTCCCCCCTGCAGGTGGGGACCAAAGGCTCACACCCTATCTTTCCGCAGGGCCTTGTGCTTAGTACTACATGCACTTAATCAGATGCACCACTGCCCATACGCGTTCCCACTCTCAATTTGCTTCTGTTTCTACACAGTAGTAAATGAATGAGTGAATTAATGAATGAATAAATAAATTTTTTAAAGAAAAAAATAAAAAGAAAGACTAGAGCATCCATCATTATGTTCTGGCATGTGGTGGTAACAGGGATTAAAGTTAAGAGCTTATTGTCTGTTATCATCATCATAATTAGTATTATTATTATTAACATTTTTATTGGTTATAGATGGCTAGACATTGAGAGATAAGGGGGATATAGAGAGGAAGAAAGAGAGACATCTGCAGCATTGGTTCACCATTCATGAAGCTTTACCCCTGCTGGTGGGGACCAGGGGCTCAAACCCATGTCCTTTTGCATTGTAACATGTGTGTTCAAGCAGGTATACTACCACTTGGCCCAAGAGCTCTGTATCTTTATCTTTATCCCAAGCAATGAGGTTTTTTTTATTTAGATTGACTAAACTGGGCAGAACAAAGCTTGAGAAAGTAGTTAACAAATGAACTATCATATCCAAGAATTCATTTAAAAATGTTACAAATAGAAAACACTTAGAATGACTTTTAAAAAATCTCTGTGTTGTTAAAACTAATGTCAATTAAAAAAAAAGCTAAACATAAGCCCACCAGACCTTTTGACAAAGCATAAAATGTCTCTGCAACATGATCTGAGTTGCATGACTAGCGAGTGTGAGGAAGATATATACCTCTCATTAAGGGAACTGCAGGTCTGTTTTGCTGTGGTGTAGAACACTCTCTGAGATGAAAACCTTACTTGGAGGAATTTGCACACCTGTAAATCACAGTCTTTGCAAATCTACAAGGTTGCATTATTATAAGTAGTCAAGATTATTGCTATCAAGCATTTTCCCTCTGACTGCTCAGATTTAGGGTCTCATATTCAGGAATGCCTTCCCTTTGGGACACTATTCTGAATTGTTTTTTAACAAGATAGAAGATTTTATTTGTACAGAAAGATAGTCTCACTGTAGAGAAAAGATATCAAGTAAATGAGAAAAGATAGATGCATGTGCTTGTGAGGGCTGAAGAAGGGGCGCAGAAAAGGGAACTGAAAGGCGAAATGCCTAGGATATAATCACATTGATGCCAATCCCTGTCTCCAGAGCAGAAAATGTAAAATAAGGGAAAAGTGTGAAATGAGTTAAGATCCAAAGTACAGTTTTGCTTTGTTTTAATCTTTATTTATTGGACAGAGATAGACAGAAATCAAGAAGGAAGTGGAAGAGAGAAGGAGAGAAGGAGAGAGAGAGAGACACTTGCAGCCCTGTTTCATCACTCACAAAGTTTTTCCCCTAAAGGTGGGGATGGGGGTTTGAATCTGGGTCCTTGCACATTGTAACATGTGAACTCAACCAGGTATGCCACAGAATTTAAATGTATGAAAACATTGTGGAGCTATGCTGTGTGCTTTACTTCTATAAAATAGATTGTAGCACAGTATAAAAATATTAGAAGCTATTTTTTATTACCTTCCTCGGAAATAAGTTTCATATAAAAGACATTTTGTTGAAAATCTTTACATTTTCCATTGAATATTGCATACATGCTCTGGTTCTTTGACCAGGCTGAGAATTTAGCATTACAATACCAGAACATATATGCAAGATTCAGGGTCCAAAATGAGTCCACAATGAGTAGAATCCATGATTTGCAAATCTGAGAATTTTGGTTCAATCCTAACACCATGTGTGACTACAATAAGATAAATTACTATATTTTTAAAATAAATTTGTAACAACCAAAACCTGGGAGCAAACCAAGTGTCTAACAACAGATAAGTGGCTGAGGAAGTTGTGGTATAAATACACAATGGAATACTACTCAGCTATCTAAAATGACAGAGTCATATTGAGTGAGATAAGACAGAAAGATAACGATGAGTATGGGGTAATTTCACTCATAGACAGAAGTTGAGAAATGAGAACAGAAGGGAAAATACAAAGCAGAACTCGGACTGGGTTTGGTGTGTTGCACCAAAGTAAAGGACTCCAGGGGGAAGGGGTTTCAGATCCAGGTACATGATGAGGAGGAGTACCTAGGCTGGAGGTGAAAGAGTTTTGCAAAAATCTGAGAATTGATACATGTGCCAACAACTTTATTTATATAAACCATTAATCCTCCCAATTAAAATATTTTTAAAATAAATTATTTCAAAAGATCATTGTGTCTTCTTTCATTTTGTTTTTTCTTTTTAGTGCTGAGATCTTGGGCATATTTCAATTGTGCATGCATAATTCTGTTTTTTATTTTTTATTATATTTATTTTTATTGGATATAGATAGTCAGAAATCAAGAGGGAATGGGGGTGATAGGGAGAAAGACGGAGAGAAAGAGACACCTATAGCACTGCTTCACCACTCACAAAGCTTTCCCTCTGCGGAGGTAGGGATCAGTGCCTTGAACCCAGGTTCTTGAGCATTGTAACAGGTGTACCACCACCCATGCACATGCACAATTCTACAACTTCCACTGAACTCTTTCTTTTTCTTTTTAATTTGGTGGAATCATGGGAATAAAAGAGAGAGACCACAATATGCTTCACCCATGTGCTGTTGGAGTTCAAACCCAGGTCTGCATGCCGGGTCCTGTGTGTACTCTGCCAGCTGAACTATTTCATGACTTCACAAAAAATAACACTGAGTTCGCAGATACTAAATGAAGCCATAAAGATGAAATAGAGTGGAGGGAAAAAAAATTTAAAAATAAGCCATCTTCAACATTTTTTTTCAGCTCACTACTATCTCCATGTGCACTCTGGATAATATCAAAATTGATTAGGATCTCCCTGGTCTCCCTCATTAACAACAGAATGATATACAGGAGACTTGCAGATACCTGTTTCTTAACTGAGCTCATTTTCAGCAAAAAAAATGGTCCCATTCAAAATGGCAATTTCTTTTCAGCCACATCTATTTGCTTTAGTCATGAACTCGAACCAGAATCAAAGCCACACATTTTAAGATTAGAAGCAGCCTTGAAAATGCTCAGAATCAGTGTGTTTTATGTGCAAATGTGAACTTCTTTTCAATTGCACAGTGAATCATGATACACTATTTCTTTCAAAAACTACCCATTATGAGAAAATTTTAGGAAATATGAGAAATGCTCCTACTGAATTATTCTTTGTCACACATACGTGGTGCATACAAAACTTCTCCTTATTAAAATAAACCAATTCAGTAATACTTTAGTTACTACTCATTCTTTTCCTTATTTATTTATTTGTTTGTTTATTTATTTACTTTTTCCAGGGTTATTGCTGGGGCTCATTGTCTGAATGAGATTACACCATTCTCACTGGTAACTTTTATAGATGTAAGATACAGAGAGACAGAGAGGAAGAGCTAGCATGAAAGTGAGAGAGAAAGAGATAGAAAGACAGAAAGAGAGAGAGACACGCAGTCCTGTTTCACCATTGGCGAAGCTTCTTCCCACCAGGTGGGGAGCAGTGACTTGAATGCTTAAGCCCAGATCCTTGCACATGGTAAAATGGTGCATTCTACGGGGTGTGCCACCTACCATGCCATAAGCTTTTAGTCTTGGTGAGAGAAAATCATAGCTTTCTTAAAGAGATCTCAAGTTGAAAAAAAGAACTTTTTTGTATTTGATTTCCAAATCCCACTGAAACAGATTTAATTAGTGAACAGTAATTCATATTTAAAGCACTAAACAAAAGATCAGTTTAAACAAAACTAAATAAAAAGTTTAGCTTTAAGAATGTCAAGTCTGCAACAAGAAGATAGCTAAAATAGAGAATGAGAGAATCAAACACAGCATTTTAACACATATGGGATATCATATGAAACATGGATGTTAGACCAGAAACTATCAAATACTTAGACAAAAACATTGGAATTAACTTAGAGAAAAATATTAGTGGAACACATTCCCACCTAAAACTCAAGTACATCTTTGATGAAACAAATCCAATTGCAAGGAAGACTAAAGCAGAAACAAATCAGTGGGACTACATCAAATTGAAAAGCTTCTGAACAGTCAAAGAAACTATCACACAAACAAAGAGACCTCTCAAAGAATGGGAGAAGGTCTTCACATGCCATATATCAGACAAGAGACTAATAACCAAAATATGCAAAGAGCTCAGCAAAGTTAGCAACAAAAAAGCAAATGACCCTATCCAAAAATAGGCAGAGGATATGAACAGAAGATTCACTACAGAAGAGATCCAAAAGGCTTCCAAACACATAAAAAATTGCTCCAGGTCGCTGATTGTCAGAGAAATGGAAATAAAGACAACATTAACATATTACCTCACCCCTGTGAGAATGGTCTACATCAAAAAGGACAGCAGCAACAAATGTTGGAGAGGCTGTGGGGATAAAGGAGCCATTCTGCACTGCTGGTGGGAATCTAAACTGGTCCAACTTCTATGGAGAGTAGTCTGGAGAACTCTCACAAGGCTAGACATGGACTTTCCATATGACCTAGTAATTCCTCTCCTGGGAGTCCATAACACCCAATCAAAAAGATATGTGTATACCTATGTTCACAGCAGCACAATTTGTATTAGCTAAAACCTAGAAGCAACCCAGGTGCCCAACAACAGATGAGTAGCTGAGAAAGCTGTGCTATATATACACACTGGAATACTGTGCAGCTATAAAGAACAATGAACCTACCTTTCTGACCCATCTTGGTTGGAGCTAGAAGGAATTATGCTACATCAGAAAGATAAAAAGGAAGATGGAGCAAAGATGGCAACTTGAGAGCAGCAGCTGGCGTGAGCTCCAAGAAGCAGCAGCTTGCTACCTGGGATTCTCTGGATAGGGTAGGATACTGGGCTGTCTGTATGAGGGTAAACACAGGCTGACCAGGGTGGCACCATAATAAAGTCCCATAACTCACTCTTGGGCTGACAAACGGAGGCCAGGGGAACAAAGAAAGGAAATCTTTTTATTATTTCTGAGCTCATCTCTCAACCACAGTCCAAAATCAGCCCCCAGGAGCTGGATAGCCCCTTCTAGCAGGCTTCCTGCTGAGCTATTTTCTTTATCAAGATTACTGGCTCACCAGGGGTATCATTCCAAGCCTTTTCCATTTTGTTTAACTTTTCTTTCTTTCTTTCTTTCTTTCTTTCTTTCTTTCTTTTTTTTTAAGTGGCTGGAGCTCTATTTGAGTGGCAAAATACCTGACCAATCATAGCTTCATCCCTGCCTGGGAAAGACTACCTGGCCTGGTTTTTGTTTGTTTGATTGCTTTTGATATTTCTTACAATTGGCTGTCTTTGCTCAGGCTGCATGCACTCAAACAGGAGCAGTCCAAGCTGCAGACTGACAGCTAAAGGTTTCTTACTCTATTTTATTTTATTATTACTATTATTATATATATATAATATATATTATATATTATATTATATACACGTGTCCCTTTTGCCTCCTCCTTCTTCAGGTTGACCAAAATTAACTGTTGTTGTTTTTTTTTTTCCATTGCTAGATGACTGGTTTTTGTATCCATTGTGAGAAGAACTTGTTTCTCTCTCACTCTTCTCTCCACTCTCCTTTTTTCCTCCTCCTTGCTAATTAAAAAAAAAAAACCTCTTTTACTGCTCTTTTTTTTTTTTAATTCTTTTCTCCCTTCCTCCTTCTTTTGCTTTCTTAATTCACTGATACTCACTTGTGAATCATTTTGAGGAAGAAATCTAACTCAGAGTGGATTGTATGTGTGTGTGTGTATATATGTCTTCTCTACTTCCCTTTCTCCCCTTTCTATCCCTAGAATTTATAGTGGACAGTAGATTTGCATAATTGTCTATTCTTGCTTTCCCTTTTTTCCTTTCTCTTTGTTTTTCTTTTGGATTTGGATGCTATTTTTTCTTGGACTGAAGGTGTTGTTGGGCTAATTGATATTGGTTGAACTGCATCAGTCCTTGCTTCAGTTACTATTGTTAAAATTTGTGAGGTTGGTGACTACATTTTTCATGAAGCTCTTTTGTATAGTGTGGCTTGAACCCAAAACACAACTGAAGAACAAAAGAACAGAAAAATATAAATTATATCAATAAAAAAAAAAGTGGGTAAATCAAGAGCAAATAAAACAGCTACCACAATGAAGAAGATGCCCAGAAAAAACTCCAAATAAGTCAGAAGTAACCATAGATAAGAAAAGTATGCAAGCAATAATAAACGTAAAAATCACAGAAATGAATACAACTATGGAGGAAAAGGCTATCAGAATTAGGGAAACAACAGATGAGACCTGAATGAAAATACAATCTACCTAGAGGTAATTAGAGAAATGCAAGCTGAAATAGCTGAGCTAAAAGGCCAATTAGAAAAACAAAATAATACTGTAAATGAACTGAAGAAAGAAGCTGAGGGAAAGGAAAGCAGGTTAACAAAAGCAGAAAACAAAATTAGCCAGACAGAGGATGAACTAGAGAAAACAAAGAAAGATGTAAAAGAGCTCAAAAAGGGAGTCTGACAGTAGCGGAGTGAGTTAAGCCCATGTGGCAAGGACAGGAGTAAGGATCCCAGTTCAAGCCCCCAGCTCCCCACCTGCGGGGGGTGGGGAGGGCTAGCGTTCACAAGAGTGAAGCAGGTCTGCAGGTGTCTATCTCCTATCTCTGTCTCCCCTTCTCTCTCTGTCCTATCCAACAAAAACGATATCAACAACAACAATAATAACTACAACAATAAAACAAGGGCAACAGAAAGAAATAAAGAGCTCAAAAAGAGAGATTGAGAGACACTGAAAACAACAGAGATATATGGGATGATCTCAAAAGAAGTAACATTCGTATATTTGGCCTTCCAGAGGAGGAAAGAGAGGAAGGGGAAGTAAACATTCTACAGAAAATAATAGAAAAAAATTTAATAGACCAAAACAACAGAAAGGACATTAAGATTCAAGATCCTGAAAGTCCTACACAGAATCAACACAGACCTGAAGACACCAAGACACATCATAGTTACAATGAAGGAAAGTAAGGAAAAGAAAGGATCCTAGGGGTTGAGTGGTGTTGTACCTGGTTGAGCTCACATATTACAATGCACAAGGACCCAGGTTCAAGCCCCCAGCCCCCACTTGCAGGGGGAAAACTTCACAAGCTATGAAGCAGGGCTGTAGGTGTCTCTCTGTCTCTCTACCTCTCTGTCACCCCCTTCCTTCTTGATTTCTGGCTGTCTCTATCCAATAAATAAAGATAATAAAAAAATTTAAAAAGAAAAGAAAAGAAAGGATCCTAAAAGCTGCAAGAGAAAAACAAAAAGTCACATACAGGGGAAAAAACAAAATACTATCAGAAGGCTTCTCCACTCAACTTGAAAAGCTAAAAGAGAATGGCAAGGTATCTATTGAGCCCTGAATGAAAAAGGATTTCAACCAAGGATAATATATCTGGCCAGACTTTCATTCAAACTAGATGGAGGGATCAAAACCTTCTCAGACAGACAACATTTTAAGGAGGCAAAAATAGGCACACAGACCAGTGGAACAGAATTAAAAGCCCAGAACTAAACCCCCACACCCCTTTTTAAGGGGTCTCAAAGTATTAAATGGAGAAAGAAGCTCTCTTCAATAAATGGTGCTGGGGAAACTGGGTTGAAACATGCAAAAGAAGGAAACTGAAAAACCTTATATCACCAGGAACAAAAATCAACTCCAAATGGATCAATTACATGGATGTTAGACCAGAAACTAAGAAATACATAGAGGAAAACATTGATGGAACACTTCCTCACCTAAAGCTCAAGGATATCTTTGATGAAACAAACCTAATTTCAAGGAAGACTAAAGCAGAAATTAATCAGTGGGGCTACATCAGAATTGAAAAGCTTCTACACAGCCAAAGAAACTCACACAAACAAGAAGATCCCTCACAGAATGGGAGAAGATCTTCACATGCCATACATCAGAAAAGAGACTAATCACCAAAATATACAAAGAGCTCAGCAAAGTTAGCAACAAAAAAGCAAATGACCCCATCCAAAAATGGGCAGAGGATATGAACAGAACATTCACTACAGAAGAGATCCAAAAGGCTTCCAAACATATGAAAAATTGCTCCAGGTCGCTGATTGTCAGAGAAATGGAAATAAAGACAACATTGAGATACCACCTCACCCCTGTGAGAATGGCATACATCAGAAAAGGTAACAGCAACAAATGTTGGAGAGGCTGTGGGGATAAAGGAACCATTCTGCACTGCCGGTGGGAATGTAAACTGGTCCAACTTCTACGGAGAGTAGTCTGGAGAACTCTCACAAGGCTAGACATGGACTTCCATATGACCCAGTAATTCCTCTCCTGGGGATATACCCCCAAGGAGTCCATAACACCCAATCAAAAAGATATGTGTACACCTATGTTCACAGCAGCACAATTCATAATAGCTAAAACCTGGAAGCAACCCAGGTGCCCAACAACAGATGGGTGGCTGAGTAAGCTCGGTATATATATACACAATGGGTACTATGTAGATATTAAGAACAATGTCAGAAATATAAAGATGAATATGGGATGATCCCACTCATAAACAGAAATTTAGAAAGAAGAACACAAAGGAAATCTAAAAGCAGGATTTGACTGAATTTGGAGTACGGAACCAAAGTAAAAACCCTGAGGTGAGGGTGAGGGTGGAAAAATAAGGTGAATAATTGAACAAGGTTTTCTGAAACTATATATCACAGGGAAAGTTTTATAGCTTCAGTATTGCTTACTAAGCAATCCCTTAGGGTGGTGAGGTGGTTCACCTTCCTGGGGCTGGAGGTGGCGTGGGGGGGCGCTGAATGGGATGAGACCCAGTCTTTTGGTGGTAGAAATGGTGTTTATGTACAGTCCTATCAATTTTTAGTCATATAAATCACTATTTAATTAACATGGGGGGGAAATGATTTTATGTCTCAAACTTTTTAAAGCACATACAGAGTCTTTTTAACACAAGGCTGAGTCTTTGATATGTTGACTCTCTCAAAAGCCTAGACCAGGGAGACAGAAGCACAGCTAGATACAAATAATGTCAAAGGACATAAATTATGGTGATGTTGTGTATGATACAGAAAATTCTAACAAAGGCATTTTTCAAACTTAACCCAATTGCCAAATAATGTGATTACAACAATAACTGTCTATTGTCTTCTTAACCCTAAGACATCAGGAACCTCCCACTTCTTCAACAGAACCTATATTTCCCCCAGTCCTGGAAACTTTAACATGGGGCTCACTTTATTGCATGCTTCTCTCAACTCATTCCAAATGATATTGCATCCACTGATCCCAACTTAATCAATGCAGAGTACCACCTCAGCATGCTTCACTTCAGACTGTGTCCAGAGACATCAGGCATGGAATGTCAACCCTTCAGCCTCACTTCTTTGGTGAGACCTTTCTTTTTTCAAAGGATTCACTAATTCCATTCCAGGTGGTTCATTTCCTAACAAACTTCCAAAACCTAGATATAGACCAGATCCCATGAGATAAAGCATTTGTTCACATGTATCCATAAATCAGGGCAAAATATACAACTGAAAGCAAAAGTACACAATAGTCTACAATGAGTTAGTATGAAGTTCATAATGAAATAGTATCTACTTAAACTTGGATATCCTCCTCACCTACTTCCTACTACACTTTCCTCACTCACAGACAATAACTTGGATCCACCTGCATATCAGATTTCAGGCTCAGAAAAAAAAATTGTATAGCCACAGGCCCTTTGGAATATAACTAAAATATACCTACTAGCTACCTACAAAACGGAGACCCCTCCCAACTCTTCATCTGTACTATTCCAGCCTTTAGGTCCATGATTGGTCAACAATTAACTTGGCTTCATATGTTAACTCTCATTTCAGCCAACAGGCTTCAGATGCTAGCATGATGTCAACCAGACTTTCATGGACAGACAACCCCACCAATATGTCCTGGAGCTCCGCTTCCCCAGAGCCCCATCCCCACGCCCCACTAGGGAAAGAGAGAGGCAGTCTGTTAGTATGGATCAACCAGTCAATGCCCATGTTCAGTCAGAAAGCAATTACAGAAGCCAGACCTTCCATCTTCTGCATCCCACAATGATCTTGAGTCCATACTTCTAGAGGGTTAAAGAATAGGAAAGCTATCAAGGGAGGGGATGGGATACAGAGTTCTGATGGTGGGAATTGTGTGGAGTTGTACCCCTCTTATCCTATGTCAGTGTTTGTCAGTGTTTCCTTTTTATAAATAAAAAAATGTTTAGTTCCATATGTTCCATATACATAGGATATATATGTATAAACACACATCTATATGCAGCTCCTATAACTATACATATGGCATTAACACATATGGAATATACATGTATATCCTACACAGGACACTACAAACATGCATAATTTGGGGGTAAATTTGGTATTTTCTTTTATTCACTAATATTTTTGCCTTACAGTAATAAGTGAGTTAAAATTATATATCATCCATGATTTATATGATAATTATATGACATTTTCAAGGAACTCTATTTTGATGAGTATCTGATAACTTTATGGGATTCATGAAGTATCTGTATTAATTATATGCAAACCCTGTAATCTTCTCAATAAGCAAGAAATAATGAAAAAGAAAAATCAGCACATTACTATATTAATTACATTATTTCTCATAAATTTCTATTTATTAGGTTTATATAAATTTTCAGGTATGCTATTCATTGATTCTACATCAGAAAGCCATTGTTTAAAACCAAAGCATTCATTTCTATTAACCAGAAAACAGTAACTCACAAGATTTAAGCCATTATTAAATCACAGTTTAAATGTTAACAACTGAATTAATTTTAACATGGTGCTGCTATCTTGTTAGTATTCCTATTTGAGGTTTTTTATTGCTACTATAACAAAAAGAACATCAGCCATGTTGTCCTAATAGATTGCTCTCTTACTCAAACAGCTATTACTCATTTACTAAAAATAAGGTGAATAATTGAACAAGGTTTTCTGAAACTATATATCACAGGGAAAGTTTTATAGCGTCAGTATTGCTTACAAATCAATTCCTTAGAGTTGGCCTGCTATTAGTAGCTTTTAAGACTGCCTGGAGCTCTGTCATTCACTGCTATTTTGACACATTAATGCACTAATGGTGTGTGCAGGCTGACATAACTTCTCTCAAGTTCTATTACAATAATTATCAGGCTCCTTCTATGAGACATGCAGATTGACAAAGAGTAGGTAAATACTCAAGTGTTCTTGAAGCATTCATTTTAAAGTGACAGTGAATAATTAGGAAACTATAAAAACACCAAGATAAGAACTGTCTGCTAAGAAATCATCAGAGGGAACAAACCATGAATAAGAGGCATCCCATCAAAATATGGCCAGGTACATGCATGCATCCATTTATTATTTTTACCAACAAGGTTAAAAGTTGTCATATAGTAATACAAATCACATATTAAAGTACATCTAATGTACATAAATATAGTAAAAATAGAATTGTTTTTTTAAAAACATGTCATCTTTAGTGAGAAAATGACAACTCTTCTGTGAAAAGCAAAAGCATTAATGTAAATTAGTAAATATGACACAGCTAGAAAAGGAAAAGTGGCTTTTGACAATCACGTAAATAACCTGCCTTCTGTCGTCTTTCCTGATTTTATCATATTCCAGGTTATAGGAGCAAATTTCTTCCATTTAGTTTCATGAGTTTCCTCAGTCAAAAGGGTTAACTGCCCTTCTTGTATTTATTTTCTCACCTGAAGACAAACTTGCCACTATCCTGCACCCTTGGCAATCCCTTCTAGTCCTTGCCTTTCTAAAACAGATACATTAATAAAAGTGGGGGCTAAGACAACACAGTTTAAGAATCCAAACATTTCATATGATAATGTATGTTCCCTACTGACAGTGCTACCATGTAGATACTGATAACTTTTTTGATGGCTCAAGAGATAGTTTAATATAGCTGTGTGCAACTTTACCATACCTGGAAACCAAATTTCAAGCATCTAACTTGGCATGAAAAGGGGAAATTTTAAGAGTGTCACTCTAGTGTCTTCCTCTCTTTGTCTCTCACCTTCAAAAACAGACAAAAGAAATTAAAAAATAAAAAAAAAACCCAGTCTACAAGGACTGGTGGATTCAAGTAGACATGAAATTCATTAGAATACATTTCCTTATAGTCAGTCTTACCTTCTTTCTCTCTACCCAGGAGTTCTATCATTCTATGTAGGATGAATAATTCTTATATTGAGACCAGGCAATGGTGTACCCACCACATTGTAGTGCACAAGGACCTGGGGTTCATGTCCCTGGCCTCCACCTCTGGTGGGGGGAGTGGGGAAAGGACTGTTTCACAAGTAGTGAAACAGTGCTATAATTCTCTCTCTCTCTCTCTCTCTCTCTGTCTCCTCTCCCTCTCTTTCTCTCTTCTCAATTTCCCTCTGTATCTATCCTAAATAATTAAATATATATTTTTGAAAAAAAAGCATAAAGTTGCAAGGCCAATACAGAAAAGGCAAAGAATGAAATAGGAGAAGAAACCAGTGATGGAGAAGTTAGAGATGTAGAACTGTAGAACTGGATCCAAAAAGACAGGCATAGATAAAGGTGTCATTTGCAGGGCTGAGTAGTGCACTCGGTTGCGTGAACATTTATAATATATAATAATGTATTTATTTACAGTATTTATTTATAACATATAATAATATATAATGCACAGGGACTAGGGTTCAAGCCCCCAGACCCCACCTGTAGGAAGAAAGCTTCACAAGTGGTGAAGCAGTGTTGCAGCTGTCTTTCTCCCTCTCTATATACACCTTCCCTCTCAATTTTTGTCTGTCTCTATCAAATAAGTAAAGATAATAAACTTTTTCTCAAGAAGGTGTCATTCTCAGAAGTTCACTGAGACACAGGAGAACTGTAGTTTCATTTTTGGGGGAAAAAGATTTTAAAGAAAACAACAGAGCCAGAAATCCTGGAGAGACTTTTATGATCAGAATGCTGAGAACCAGTGTTAAAGAGGTGGAGAGGGAGAGAATGAGGAAGAAAGGAACATGGGTAATTCCTGACATACATGATTAGAGTCTACAGCATGATAGAGACAGTGGATGGTGGACACTCAGTGGCAGGAGATGTGTAAAACATATAGAATAATAGAATTATTTTTCAGATAGACTGAGAACAGAAGGCAGGCTCGACAGCAGTGCAGAAGCTACAGATTATTTTTCACAGTAATATGTTCACAACAGTGATAATGGTAGTGACATGAGAAAGTAAAAGGAATTTAATATTGGAACTCTAAATTAGGGAAATAAATAATGAAAAGATAATGCTGGGAAAATCATCTACTCCAAAATTTTGTTCTTTCTATTTATATGCTATTTATTTTTTTATTTTGGTGAGGAATAGAGGGAGACACAGAGAGAGAGAGAGAGAGGGAATGAATGACACCAGAGTACTGCTCAGCTCTGGCATATGGTGTTGCAGGCGAATTGAAACTGGGACTTCAGAGCCTCAGGCATGAAATAATTTTGCAGAAGCATTATTGCGTCTCCCCAGCCCAATTCTGTTCTTTCTATTATAAGACTAAGAAGAAAAGAAATAAATGAACAATGAAAAGAAAGGACTATTCTGTATAAGACAGAAGTTATTTATAAAAGGCTCTAAAACACTGAAATCTATAAATAAAACAAAATAGATGAGGCTTTCCCAGTCTCCACATCTCTAGTTGGAGACATGCACCATTTGATTGTCTGCATTCTGTATGACTAAGAACACCAACCAGAAAAAGTTCCTTCTAAGTTCTATGCTGCCCTTTCCCCATCACCAACTTTCTTACAAAGTCCAAGAGACAGTTTGGTTCCCATTGGTTTTTTGTAAGTTTGTTTCAGTCATCTGTATTCCATATAGGAACAAAACTACCCAGCAGTTGTCCTTCAACTCTTTGATTATTTCATTTAAATAAATAACCTCCAGTTCCATCCATTTTATCCCAACTGATAAAAGCCCTTCTAATTTTTTCCACAGTGAAACTTTGGTGGAGTTTGTGGTGACAAGCAGAGACTATGTGCGGATGTGAAATTATATCCCTGAAATCTTATAATTTTGTGAAGCACTGATAAGGCAGGAAGACAGACACACAGAAACACACACACACTGGAGCCATAGATAGGAAAGCTACAGGTTCTACTTCTAAGCTCTTTCCTTGGCTTTGAAAGAATACATAAATACCCTATCAAAACAATTATGGATCATCTTATAATAATTCAGAATAATGTCAAGATTTTACTGTAATATAAATCACATCAATAAGTATATCATATGTACAGATGTATCAATTATTTTATCATTACCTTATTACATATGACTAAATGTATAGAATTAAGTCAAGTACTTTTAAAATTCCTCTCTGTGAATAGTAGTTAGAGAAATTTTTCTCAGTTTCTTACCTAAATTATTAAGCTATTATTCAAACAGACAAGGAAGTCTTAGTTTTGTGATGTAGAGAGTATAATACTTGAGAAAACAGTGGCTATATTTCCATTGCACTGTTAAAGGTTTATTTATTTATTTATTTATTTATTTAATAATCACATTTTAACTTTTACTAGCAATTTAACAGTTCTTTTTTAGAAAAATATAAAATTTCAGGAGTAACTTTTCACAGCACACATGGAGTAGAAAGTCTTGTTCTCATCATCATTGTCATCAGAGTTCTCACAAAATCTATGAGATTATTTACTATTCTTAAATTAATTTGCATTAGTCATCTACATTCTACACATGAGCAAAAAGCATGTAGTAGTTGCCTTTCACCTTTTCATTTATTTCTCTAAAAATAATCACTTCAAGTTCATCCATTTTCTACCAAATGATACCATCTCATCTTTTTAAATTCCACCACAGTATTTCACTGGATTTATCAATATATCTCTTTATACAGCAATACTGATGGGCATTTACATTGTTTCCATATTTTTGGCTATTGTAAATAGTCCAGCTCTAAACATAGAAGTACATATACAAAGCACAATAAAGGACTAATTTGAAAAGATATATACATCATAAATAATTTTGAAATTGAAGCAGAGTTATTTATTGGATAAAGAAAAATCACAAAGGAAGGGAGAGGTAGAGATGGAGGGGAGGAGGGTGTGATATATATATATATATATATATATATATATATATATATATAGAGAGAGAGAGAGAGAGAGAGAGAGAGAGAGAAAGAGAGAAACGGAACTGAAGCTTTATTACTTGTGAATTACCCTGCAGTTGGGAACCTGGGGTTTGATGCTGAGTTCTCAGCACTGTAATGTGTCTTTAGTTAGGTGTATCACCACCCAGCCCTCTCTTATCAGATCTCTTATCAGAGTGACAAAAGATGTCAGAGCATCACTAGCCTGTGTGCAACTGAGAAAGGGGAAGGGGGCCTGTAACCTCAGGCATGCAAGTCTGGCTTTTTTTCCTATATTGAAGAACAAAAATCAATTGTTTGAACTGGTTGGAGCAAAGAAGGCAGCTTGGAGACAACACCTGGTATGAGCTCTGCAAGCAATCTGCTTTCATCTGGGAATCTCCTGTGACAGCAGGATTTTGGGCCAGTGGTGGAGGAATAAAGCAGGGGGTAGTCAGGGTGGCACCAAAGAAAAGTCCTATAATCCATCCTTGGGCTTGCAAACAGAGGCCATAAAGGACAAAGGAAATGGATTTTAGCTTGGCTATTTCTTTCTACACTCCCACAACTCCAAGACCAACCCCCACACCAGCCACTCCTGGCAGGTTTCCTGTGGAGCTAATTTCTTTATCAAGACTCCTGGCTCAGCAGAGTTGTCATCCAAAGGAGGAAGGACATCTCCCCAAGCAAAGTTTGTTTGTTTTTTTTTCTCTCACCATTTTGAAGGGAGCTGGAGCTCTACCTGAGTTACAGAATACCTGACAGAGCAGGGTCTTGGCCTTGCCTAGGTTAGATTACCTGCCTTTCTTCAATTTCCTCTTGAGTTTGTTTGATAGTTGCTTCTTGTAATTGTTTGTTTTTGCTTGCTTTAGAAAGGGGATGAGGTTGTGTACAGCCAATCAGAAGTGGTTAAATCTGCTTAGTGACAGGGATTTTTTTATTTTATTTTACTTATTATTATTATTATTATTTGAGATTGTCTCCCTTCCTCTCTAGGTCGACCAAAAATTAACTGTTGTTGTTTTTTTCATTGATAGGTGACTGGGTATATTATCCATTGTGGGAGGAACTTGCTTTTCTTTTTCTCTTTTCTCCACTTTTTCTTTCCTCCTAGATGATCCAAAAATTCTTTTCCTTTCACTGTTTTTTATCTTTTCCTTTCTGTATTCACAGGCACTTGTTTGTGAATTATCTTGTGTAAGAAGTCTGATTCAGAGAGCTCTCTCTCTCTCTCTCTCTCTCTCTCTCTCTTCCTTCCTCCCTCCCTCCCTATCAATCTCTCAATGAGAAGGGATTTCAACCAAGGATAGTATATACTGCTAGACTTTCATTCAAACTAGATGGAGGGATCAAAACCTTCTCAGACAGACAACAATTAAAGAAAGCAACCATCACCAAGCCTGCCCTGAAAGAGGTTCTAAAAGAACTCTTTTTTTTAAATACTTATTTATTCCCTTTTGTTGCCTTTGTTGTTTTATTGTTGTACTTATTCTTGTTTTTGTCATTGTTGGATAGGACAGAGAGAAATGGAGAGAGGAGGGGAAGACAGAGAGGGGGAGAGAAAGATAGACACCTGCAGACCTACTTCAAGACTTGTGAAGCGACTTCCCTGCAGGTAGGAAGCCAGGGGCTTGAACTGGGATCCTTACACCGGTCCTTGAGCTTTGCACCATGTGCGCTTAACCTGCTGCGCTACCGCCCGACTCCCTAAAAGAACTCTTATAAACAAGAACTTACCAAAATACTTGCCATATATCAGAGCAAATAAAAAATTGTTGAATAATAGAACTACAATACATTAAATCCATAATATCAATAAATGTCAATGGATTAAACTCACCCATTAAAAGGCACAGAGTGGGAGGATGGATCATAAAACACAACCCAACCGTATGCTCCTTGCAAAAAATCCCACCTGACCCAACAAGACAAATACAGTCTTAAAGTGAAAGGATTGAAAACTACCATACAGGCTAATGGACCACCAAAAAAAGCAAGAACAGCCATTCTCTTACACAACAGACTTTAAATTAAATAAAGTAATAAAAGATAAGCAAGGTCATTACAAAATGATCAGAGGATCAATCAACCAAGAAGAGTCAACAATTATTAACATCCACGCGCCCAATGAGGGACCATCTAAATACATCAAACACTTACTGAAAGAAATACATCAGTAGTAATACAGTAATGGTAGGAGACTTCAACACCCCACTCTCACACTTAGATAGATCAACTAAGCAGAGAATCAACACAGAAACAAAAGAGTTAATCAAACAGATGGATAGACTAGACCTCCTGTACATTTTTAGAGTTCTCCATCCCAGGAAACTGGAATAAACATTCTTTTCAAATCCACATAGCACATTCTCAAGGATACACAAATTGTGCTGCTATGAACATAGGTATACACAGATCCCTTTGGATGCGTGTGTTTGGTTCCTTAGGATATATCTCCAGGAAACGAATTGCTGAGTCATAGGGTAGGACCATTTCCAGTCTTCTGAGAGTTCTTCTCCACAGAGGTTGGACCAATTTACATTTCTACCAGCAGTGCAGGAGGGTTCCTTTGTCCTCACCTCTCCAGCATTTGTTTTTGCTGTCCTAGCTGATGTAGGACACTCTCATTGATAAAAAGTGGTATTTCATTGTTATCTTGATTTGTATCTCTCTTATAATCTTTGACCAGTTTTTCATATGTCAGTTGACCGTCTGGATCTCTTCTTCAGTGAATATTTCGTCCATATCTCTTCCTATTTTTGAAGAGGTCTTTTGTCCTTATGTTTCTGAGTTTGATGAGCTTTTTATATATTTTGGTTATTAGTCCTATGTCTAATGTATGACATGCGGAGACTTCCTATTCTTTGGAGAATTTAAAGATTCTTTTAGAGAGTCTCTGTTTTAGTAGTGGTTCCTTTTAACAGTTTAAGTAAAATCATAATGCAAATGATTAGCAAGTACATGATGCTAAACGTGGTTTTATTTAATATTTATTTTATTATGCTTCTTATGATCCTTCTATTATTTTTCAAACTCATCCAGAAGATTCAGTAAAGAAACACACCACTAGTCAATGTTTCCTTTTTATAAATAAAAAATTAAAAAAAAAGAAATACACCACTGAAGTTCCCACAATGTCAGCATCATCCTGATTCCAAAAATAGGCACCAATGCAACAAGAACAATAACACTACAGACTGATAATTTGTTTAATATAGATGCTAGACTTTGAGCAAAATGCTAACACAATGGACACAATACTAAATTTAACAGTGTGCATCATGATAAAGTGGGGTTTATCCCAGGGATGGCTCCATATATGTAAATATAATTGATCACATTGACAACAGGAAAATCAATAGATTCAGAGCAAGTTTTTAACAATATTTAATATCCTTTCATGATCAAAACTTTTTTTTAATAATGGGAGTTGACAGAAATGTCTCAACTCAGTTTTATCTACAATGAACCCATAGTCAACATTATATTCAGTGCTAAGAAACTGAAATCTTGCCTACCGTTTGTGGAAATGTAAGCTGTTTCATCTGCTGTGGAAAAATTCTTCATGGAATTAGAAAATACCCTACCATACAATCTACTTTTTCTCAAGAATGCAAAGACAGTAATCTGAAGAGATCTGTTTACAGCTATACTCACAGTAGAACTACTTTGAAAAAATTAGCCAAATTTGAAAAGAAAAAACAAGAAGAGTAAGAAGAATAAGAAGAAAAAAGGAGGAGGAGATGACAAGGGGAAGAAGAAGAAGAAAAAGAAGGATAGAAAGTTCAGTGACAGATGAGTATTTAAGAAAGTTGTGATATGACTTGGGGAGATCACATAATGACTCTGTAAAAGACTTTGATGACTAAGGTGCTGAGGTCCCAGGTTCAATCCTCAGCAGCACTATAAGACAGAGCTGAGCAGTGCTCTGGTCTCTCTCTGTATGTTTCTCTCTATATCTCTCTTCCACTAGAATTATGTACAACTATACGTAATAGTATTAAATGGCATAAATCATGGTGAGGTCTTACATGATACAGAACATCCTAACAATAGAATTTTCAAAGTCAAACAAATTTCCAAATAACTTGGTTATAATAATAACTATCTATTATCTTCTTAATCCTTAAGACAGCAGGAACCCTGTCCATTCTCTATAAAAACCTGTATTTCTCCCAGTCTTGGAACCTCAGTGGTGGGGCTCATTTTTCAACAGTCTTCTCTAGACCCATACCAATTGATACTGCATCTGCTGATCTCAACCCAATCAATGCAAGCAGTACCACCTCACAACATATTTCACTTGGGACTGTGTCCACAGACAACAAGCCTGAAATATCAACCTTTCAGCTCCAGTACTCTGGTGAGACTGTTCCTAGCTCATAGGACTCCTTAATTCCATTCTGAGTGGTGCAAAGCCATAGCACCTAGATATGGATCAAGGCTCCAGTGACAGAGAAAATGTGCACATATTAGGGGAAAATATATACCTTAAAGCAAAAATATACAATAGTTTTCAGTTACCCAATAAGTGCATGAAGCAAGTAGAAAGACCTTAAAAAAGACATCACAGAGTACTTAATTAAGTAATTTCTACTTAGACCTAGATACTCTCCTCACCTACTTTCTATTTCACTTCCCTCAATCACCCCAAGGCTAACCTTGTCAGAAAAAGTAAGGACTGCAAAAGCAGGATAAGGGTAACAGCATAGTTTAATGATGGTTCTTTTAGTTACTACCAGGCCACCTCATCTTCTGGAGTCCTACGCAAGGAATCCTGGGATGCCCACACAGACATGATGGACCTAGACCTCTAATAAATCTGTCTCCACTTGTCGGGCATTAAGCCAGCTCCCCCTGCTCCACCCTGCATTGCTGATAGTAATCACTGTTTGGCCTGAAAGATCCCCACCCATTCCATTCCTTTGATCTATCTTCTTCGAGATCCACCCTGCCTGCAGAGTAACATTAATCCCACCAGTTAAAACCATCACAACAGTTGCTAAGGAAGTTTATACCTTCCCAGCCCACTTTTGCCTTTCTTCACCACCTTTCCTAGCCGTTTCTGTTTCTGATTTGCCACTTCTGGTTCTATCCTATAAAAGTGTTGTCTCTGATCAATAAAGGATGCATTACCTTGTACCATGTGTTTGGTTCCTGAGTCATCTATCTCCTGCATCGCTGAGTGAGTAGCAGCTCAGGCTGGCTCCAGTCGAGTTCTCTCCAACCCAGAGAGTATGTGCCTGGGAAGAAGCACCCCCACGCTAGCCCTGTATCCACTGTCACTGGTCATCTCCATTAATAATATAATGATCCCCTTTGTGAGCCCCTGCAGGACCTTGCCCTCAGTGTGGATGAACAATGCTAGTGACTGCCCCATTCTCTGAAGGGAGGTTGGATCAAAATATTCTACCACTCGAGGAAGATATGTATGGCATTGGGTACAGCCTAGAATGTTCCTAGCTATGACCACAGAATGTGAGCTCAGATCTACAGGGATTCAGAGGTTACACAGGATCCTGCACTAAATATAGGCCCCAGATCAAATCAATAATATATATATATTCCCCATATTTGGGAGGTACTCTCTTCTCTGACCCACTTTCTGGTTCTTTTCCCAACTCTGACACCATCTTCCCAGACAATACCTTTGGTCCACCTGCATGTTAACTGTCAGGATCAGGCAAAAATTAGTAAAGTCATGGGCCCTTTGGAATATAACTAAAATAGACTTACTACCTTTTTCCAAAATGGAGACTCCAATTCTCATCTGCTATATTTTTGCCTGATTATTAAACAATTTCTTCTTCTTTATATCTGAATGATTTTTCAGACACCAAGTTGCAGATACTACATGGTACTAACCTGACTGCCTCAAGCAGATGAACTTATCAATGTACCCTTGAACCCTATCTCTATGAAGAAGCCCTGACCCACTATGAAAGATAGAAACAGGCTGGGAATATAGATCGACATGCCAACATCCATGTTTAGTGAAGAAGCAATTTCAGAATACAGATCTTCCACCTTCTGAACCCCATAATGATTCAGGGTTCATGCTCCCAGAGAAATAAAGAATAGGAAAACTTTTCTTGTTGGCACTGAAGTATAATTTCCTACATAAAAATTTGTGACAGGCAAGAATATTTTGCATTCAACATCAATTCAGTATCCAGTGATGTTAGACAGATCTTAGATTCTGGAAGGCCTGGTGAACTGGGAGCTGTTAGTGCAGTGATAGAGAGGAAAGGCAATGAAATCCACTGCCAGCATAGTCAATGGCATAAGGAACTGTGTTCCTACAGGACAGTGTTTCTAAAGTAAAGTGATCTATAATTTTTGAAAAATGTGGGGCCAGGTGGTGGCACACCTGGTTGAGTACACCCGTTACTGGATCGAGCCCCTGGTCCCCACCTTTAGGGGAAAAGCTTTGTGAGTGGTGAAGCAGGATTACAGGTGTCTCTCTGTTTCTCTCCCTCTCCTCTTGATTTATGGCTGTTTCTGTACAATAAAGATAATTTTTAAAAAATGTTTTTAAATGTTAATAACTTACAAACATTAACTAAAAAGCAGGACTCGTAAAATTTGAGATTTCAGTTTGTTACCCTATGAAGAAGTCTTACACACTACAATTTGTTTTAGAGAGAGGGAGAGAGAGAGAGAGAGAGAGAGAGAGAGCTAGGGCCTCATGAATAAGTTATTTTTACTACTACCAGGGTAAGTCCTTTTTTTAAGATGGAGAGACAGAGAGTAAGACCATAGCATCAGAGCTCGCCTGGTTGCTTTGGTACTCCCATATAATGTCAATGTTAGAAACTGAGCCAAATGCTTGGCAAGGCATACACTCTACTTGTTAAGTCATCTCCTTAGAACTAGTTTCCACATTTCTAACTAACACACATGTGATGCTGCTCATCCTAACATGGATAGGACTTCCTGAAGCAGTGTGGTCAACTAGTATTTACCTAGAACTCTTCTGACAATGGTAACATAAGTCAACCAATCTTGCTGGACTCAGTCAATAGACCCAACAGGCAGAGACAAAGGAATTTCTGTGTTTAATTGTCTCCTCAAGGTGATGTGCTATGAATTCTAAATGTTGTGAAGCAGTAATTCCTAAAGAAAAGTAGGAGAAGGGTTTAGGAATATATTTTGAAAATAGTGGCTTTATTTAATTTTTTCACATCTCCAGGGCTTCATCACTGTGGGCTGTATTTTTCAGGTATAAATAGAAAGAAGAAGGGAGAGAGAGAGAGAGAGAGAGAAGTGGAAAGACAACACAGACTATCCTCCATTGCTAGGTGGGTCACATGCATGACGCTATCCAGAAGAGCACATTTACCAGCACACGCTATAATAGGCACACTTAATATGCTTAAGGATGGCCTTGCTATTAACTTTCACAGCATTGTATATGGATAAAAATGTTAAGAAATAAGATTATGAAGTGGTTTTCTCTAGCACCTCTCCTCTCCTTAAGTCATTAAAAATATGTTAAATGACAAAAACCTGAGTGGAAATAAGTTCCAAATCCTCAGGAAACAAAATAGTTAATTATCAGGTTAGTGAAGGATCGAGACATATGTCCCCTATTCAATATTTTTGTTAATGACCTGGAAAAAAGAAGTCATTCTTTAAATTTGTGAATAAAAACTTTTATTTCCTTGTGATTAGGACAGTTGGTCCAGTTCCAAAAAAAACCTAACCGTATAAGGTAATTAAGAAACACAAAGGTTGATAAAATCCATTTTAAAAACATGTAAATGCAAAACCCATTTGAAAAATAAATTCAAATTACTCATACACATTGATGAGCACTGAACTAAATGTAATTTTCCCAGGAATAAGATTTATGAGTCTCTTTGTGCAATTCAGTAAAGGCATGTGTTCACTACCTAGAGGCAATAAAATGGAATGAGGTATTAAACCATATTAAAAGAGGCCAGAAAAAGGACACACATATTATCATATCTCGATTTATGAATCAATAATATCTCTTCATCTTAACTATAGTATTATCATAGTCATCTTAGCCATGTCATATTTAGAAAACCATATTACAAAAAGAGCACAAGAAAGCAATGAGAAAACTATTATACTCACAAGGAAAATGAGACACTCTTTATGATAGAGATTAAATGACACATTTAGCAGAGGATGGGTAAAATTAAAAGGCTATGTAATAGTATATAAAATAAGGAATACTAATGACAAAACCAATTGTCACTTTAATTTACCTGTATTTCCAAAGACCATTTTCTAACAATAGAAAAAAAAAGTGCAAATCAATGATATTAGAAGGTATATGAATGTTACAACAAAAGGGTATATTGATGCTAAGCAATGTCCTTCTTTGAAAAATCCATTATAAAGGGCATTGTATTGTCTAGGAAAATAAGGTGGCAGAATAAGACCAGCAGATATGCTTAAAATTATGGCTTATGGGCTGGGGAGACAGCAGCTGGACTTCAATGTAAGAAGAGGTATAACAGAGAAACTGTGTGAGCTTATGATGACATAGGAACACACAGTGGAGACATGTAGAGTAAATTTAGAGTATCTAAATGAAGTTTTCTGAAGCACCTGATACTTCCTATGGGAGGAGGCTTAAAGGTAAGACTCTAAGTCTGGCTTTTTTTTTTTTTTCCTAGTTCTAGTGAACTAGCTTGCTCACTGGAGTCACTTGCATGGCACACTACTGCAATGAAAACTCAGTATGCAAATGAAAGGTAAGAATGCACAGAGGCCAGGGAGACAAACCAAGTCCTTGGGAGGAATGACACCATCAAAACGTGTACTTTAAGAGAGGTGAGTGACTACTGATCCTTGCAATAAAAATGAATAAATTTCTACTTAGTAAAGTGCTAATATGAAGCAATATCGACTACATAATAATAAACCTAGGAGTTTATAATTTCTGTGGGATATACAATTAAGAATAACTGGGATGGGGCTTGTGCTAGAGCACACATGTTAAGAGTGCATAAGGACCTAAATTGAAGACCTCAGTCCCCACCTACAAGTGGGAAGTTTCATGAGCACTGAAGCAGGGCAACATGTGTCTCTCTTTCTCTCTCTCTCTCTCCTTCCCCTCTCAATTCCTCTCTGTCTTTATCAAAATAAAGAAAATATTAAAAAATAAAAATTTAAAAATAAAATCATAAAAATATTAATTAGGATACAAATAAGGGTTGGAGAGATAACAGAATGGTTATGCAAAAGCCTTCCATGCCTGAGGTTCTGAGGTCCCAAGTTCAATCCCCAGCACCATCATAGGCCAGAGCTGAGCAGCACTCTGGTCGATTTCCTCTCTCTCTCTCTCAAAAATAAAATAAAATAAACATAATAAGAAGGAACAGAAGAAGCACCGTATGTATTCAATTTACTAGCATAACACCTAAAATTAATGAAAATTTTAAAATATGATACAAGGGTAATGCAATATTTTGTTCACTCAATTTAAATTCCCATTTTTGGTGGGGTTGTTAATGTATTATTTCTAAGCTTCGCACACATCTTAGATATTATTTTGCCATGCTGAAGCTTTTCAGGTTGAATTAACCCCAATGGTTTATTTTTTCTTTTGTTTTCCTACCAGTCAATTCAAGTCTTCTAAGTCATCTATGAAGATACTAGTGTGGAATGTTCTGTTTTCTTCTAAGTAGCTTATCTTTTCTCTAACACTCAGGTCTTTAATCTACTTTTGTGCAAGGTCACCATAATGACCCTGCTATTTAACATAAGTAACCTGGGAATATGGAAATGACATTATTTTGGAGCAAGGCCATTACTAAATTTAACACTGAAAGCCCTGTGATATGAGACAGCTGTGTGTGAGGATAGAGTCAGAAACTGGAATTATTCTTACTCTGTTCAAGGAATCCTAGTGCTACAGCACTTGTGACAAGAAGATTTTTCCTCTAGAGCTCTCAGATAAAGTATGGGTCTTATCTGATTTTCAGTTCATATTTTCAGTTTCCAGAAATGTGAAAGAATAGACAACTTGACCAGACTTTCCTGGACAGACAACCCCACCAATGTGTCCTGGAGCTCTGCTTCCCCACAGCCCTTCCTCAGCAGGGAAAGAGAAAGACAGGCTGGGAGTATATGTCGACCTGCCAAAGCCCATGTTCAGCGGGGAAGCAGTTACAGAAGCCAGACCTTCTACCTTCTGCATCCCACAAGGACCTTGGGTCCATACTGCCAGAGGGAAAAGAATAGAAAATCTATCAGGGGAGGGGATGGGATACAGAGTTCAGTGGTAGGAACTGTGAGAACAAGTTGTACCCCTCTTATACTATGGTTTAGTCAATGTTTTCGTTTTATAAATAAAAAATTTTAAAAAAAAGAATAGACATCTGTTGTGTTAAGCCACCAAAAATGTGGCAATATTTTATGGAAACCCTGGGCAATATTTTGTGGAAACCCTTGGAAACAAATGAAGTGTGATTATGGTTTTAAGAGAGAAGTTTAACCTTTACAGAGAAGGCTTTTGTTGCCTTCTCTGTAAAGTAATAAATTAGACCTTGTCACTGTGTGGATTAGATGGAATGATGTGTACAAAAGTAATGTTAAGCTGGAAGTGTTCCTCAATCCTAAATAATTTGTTTTATTATTTCAGCATAAGGTTTTAATTCATGCTTCAATTTCAGGCTGTTAAGGAGAAGAAAGGCCAATGGTATACTAGTACTTATAATGTAATTAAGGTGGCTCTCGTACCTAAAGAAATACATCTCCTCCTTCACTTATGATTTCCCTCTGTCTCTGTCCAATAAAAAATAAATAAAATGTTTTTAAAAGATATGTATATATGAAGTGATTATTAATAATTGAAAGAAGCTGACTTGAGAAGAATTTACTACGATTATACTATAGGCCACTGTAAGTAAAAACAAAATTGTAGTCACAATATGAATATGGTGGTTCCCAGGGACCATAAAGAAGAGAAGAAGATGTAGGTGGGACAACAAATTCAGGAAAGTGAAATTACCCTTTGATGCACTAATGGTGCATTATTATATCATTATACATTTTTTCAAGCTCATAAAATATGAAAGTCATAGTCTAAAGTGTGGATTAGGGATGGCAGTATATTGATGTAGACACATCCTTGTTGCCATGGACCTGAGGGGGATGGGGGAGCACATTCTCTGGTTGGGGTGGGAGTTGATAATATAAGAGACTGAGTGTGTGGAGATCAAGAGATGTATAAAAAATAAACTTACTCTAAAAATAAAATTATTAAAAATAAGGCAAACCAAAGACTAATAATAGCCTCAATCAAAATATATCAAATACTCTTAAAAGCTTTGACCAGGGAGAAAGGAAGCAACCAGTGATATTACCTTATAATACACAGCCATATACAAATAATGTCAAAAGACATAAATTATGGTGATGTTGTGTATGATACAGCAAATCCTATCAAAGAGGTTTTCAAAGTTAACCTAATTGCCAAATAATTTGATTAGAGTAATAACTATCTATTGCCTTCTTAAACCCTAAGACAGCAGGAACCTCCTGCTTCCTCTATGGAGCCTATACTTCCCCAGTCCTGGAACCTCTTGGGTGGGGCTCACTTTCCTGCATGCTTCTATCAATTCATACCAAATGCTATTGCATCCGCTGATCCCAACCTAATCAACACAATGAGTACCACCTCAGCATACTTCACTTCAGACTATGTCCTGAGACATCATGCCTGGAATGTCAGTCCTTCAGCATCATTACTCAGGTGAGACCTTTCCTTTCATAGGATTCTCTAACTCCATTTCAAGTGGTTAACTTCCTAACAAAGTTCCAAAACCTAGATATAGACCAGGTACCATGAGATAGGGCATATGTTCACATGTATCCATAAATTAGGGCAAAATATATACCTGAAAGCAAAAGTGCACAATAGTCTGCAGTAAGTCAGTATATACGGCAAGCAACTAGAAAGACATAAAAGACACCATAAAGTTCCTAATGAAATCATGTCTACTTAGACTTAGATACCCTCCTTCCACCTCACCTACTTTTTTAATTTTTTTTATTATCTTTATTTATTGATTGGATAGAGACCGTCAGAACTTAAGAGGGAAGGGAGGGATAGAGAGGGTGAGAGACAGAGAGACACCTGCAGCACTGCTTCACCACTTGTGAAGCTTTCTTCCTGCAGGTAGGGACTGGGAGCTGGAACCCAGGTCCTTGTGCATTGTAACATGTGCGCTCAACCAGGTGTACCACCAACCAGCCCCACCTACTTTTTATTACCATTCCCTCATTCACTCCAAAGCTAACCTTATAAAAGTAAGGACTGCCAAAGCTGAATAAGGGCAAGAGACTGGCATACTTTAACAATGACTCTTTAGTCACTATCAGGCCACCCCATCATCTGGGGCCCTAGTCGGGGAGTCCTGAGATTCCTAAACAGACATGATGGGCTTAGAACTTGAATAAATCCCTCTCTCCATTGTTACTGGTCATCTCTAACAGGAACAACACAACAGACTCCTTTATGGGCCCCCATAGGACCTTGCCCTCAACTTGGATAAACAAAGGTAGAGAATGTTGCATCCTCTGAAGGGAGGCTGGACAACATACTCTATGTTCCACCTGAGAAAGATGGGTCCTCATATTGGGGCAGCTTGGAACGTTCCTACTCATGACCACAGAATGTGAGCTCAGATCTACAGGGATGGAGAGGTCACATAGGCTTATAAGCTGAATATGGGTCCCAGATCAGATCAAATCTATGGGGTTCATAGTCAACAATATTTATACACATTTCCCATATTTGGATGCTACTCTCTTCTCTGATCCAGCTTTCTGGATTTTTTCCAGCCATGACATCATCTTTCCAGACAATAACTTGGATCCACCTGCATATCAAATGTCAGGCTCAGTAAGAAAAAAAAAAAAAAAAAACAGTATAGTCATGGGCTCTTTTGAAGATAACTAAAATAGGACTACTATCTACAAAACAGAGACCTTCACCCCTACTCTTCTTATTATCTTATTAACTATTCCAGCTTTTAGGTTCATGATTAGTCAACAATTTGTTTGGCTCTATATATGCATTTTTTTTTTTCAGCCACCAGTTTCCTAATGCTAACCTGATGCCAGCCGGACTTCCCTGGACAGACAACCCTACCAATATGTCCTGGAGCCCACTTCCCCAGAACCCTGCCTCACTAGTGAAAGAGAAAAGCAAGCTGGGTGTATGGACCAACCTGCCAATACCCATATTCAGCAGGGAAGCAATTACAGAAGCCAGACCTTCCATCTTCTGCACCCCATAATGACCCTGGGTCCATACTCCCAGAGGGTTAAAGAATAGGAAAGCTAACAGGGGAGGGGATGGGATACGAAGTTCTAGTAGTAGAAATTGTATAGAGTTGTGTTGGTATGCTTCTAAATTCTGCTTATAAGACCTGTTTTGATCATCACATTAGGTTCACTTGTATTATTTACTATGTGGTCTATTTACATAATCACTGTTTTACCTGGGTCTCGCCCTGCCTGCAGGGTATTGGTTTAATCCCCACTGGTTAGATGGAAGCTTTCTATGTTCTTTTTGCACTCTTTTTTTGCTCCGCCCCCTCTCCTAGTCATTTCCTTTCGCTTGCCACTTCCGGTGAAGAGGTGCATAAAAGGTGATGTATCTGATTAATAAACGAGATACTGCTTCCCAGCTCAGCCATGAGTCCCTAGTCGTCTCTCTACCACCCGTGAAGCTAGCCCAGCCCGGCAAATGGTGCCTGAATAGGAACTGGCAGAGTTGTACCTCTCTTATTCTATGTTTTTGTCAGTGTTTCCTTTTTATAAATAAAAATTAAATATATATATATATATATATATATATATATATATATATTTATCAAATGAAAAGGTTATAGAGAAGGGTAGCTGATAAATACTGGCCAGTTTATGAAAGCACTATGCTGTTAATGTATTTAATATTACTATATCATAAAAAGTGTTGGGGGCCATGCAGTGGTACACCCAGTTAAGCATACATACTACAGTGCACAGGACTCGGGTTCAAGACCCTAGTCCTAATCTGCAGCAGAACAGCTTCATGGATAGTGAAGCAGAATTGCAGGTGTCTATCTCTCTCCCTCTCTATCTCCCCCCTCACCTCTCAATTTCTCTCTGTCTCTATCCAATAATAAATATATTTTTTAATTTATTCCCCTTTTGTTTCCCTTGTTGTTTATTGTTGTAGTTGTTATTGATGTCGTCATTGTTGGATAGGACAGAGAAAATGGAGAAAGGAGGGGAAGGCAGAGGGGGAGAGAAAGATAGACACCTGCAGACCTGCTTCACTGCCTGTGAAGCGACTCCCTACAGGTGGGGAGCAGGAGCTTGAACCCATATCCTTACACCAGTCCTTGAGCTTTGCGCCACATGCACTTAACCTGCTGTGCTACCACCCAACTCCCAAATTAAATTTTAAAAGGGTGTGTAGCACTGGTAATTACATTGCCTGTGTTTATCTGTTTTCTTATTTTTTGTCATTGTTAGGACTATTAAAGAATGACTGTTTCTTTTTTTTATTTTTTAAAAATTTTCTTTATAAAATGGAAATATTGATAAGACTATAGGATAAGAGGGGTACATTTCTACACAATTCCCACCACCAGAACTCCATATCCAATCCCCTTTCTTGATAGCTTTCCTATTCTTTATCCCTCTGGGAGTATGGACCCAGGATTATTATGGGGTACAGAAGATGGGAGGTCTGTCTTCTGTGGCATCTGTAATCGCCCCTAAACATAGACATTGGCAGGTCAATCCATACTCCCAGCCGTCTCTATCTTTCCTTAATGGGGCAGGGGTATGGGGAGGTGGGGCTCCAGGACACGTTAGTGGGGTCTGACTATTTCTAATAGAAAGAGAGAGACAGAGACAGAGAAACACACCACAGCACTGGGATTTCCAGCCAGGAAACTATGATGATAAGAGATGATCAAATAATGTATTTAAAGATAAAAAGTGGAATACAATAAAAAATTATATTGGTTTATAGACTGTGTCACATTATTTGGGAATTGTTCTATCAGTCTACAAAATAATAGAAAACAGAGTTGGTATTCAGATCACTATATGCTATTCTCCTCTTGTATTATTCTTTCCATATCAGAAAGAACATGGACAAACTCAGACTCATTTCCTTAAATTGTATAATCAAAGCACCTATAATTGTTATGAGAAGTGGGGAAACAGCCAACAAACAAGCACTTAGAATAGTTGTTAAGCAGAATGGGAACTAAAATTTTATTTGTAAGTTAGAGACATATGTTAGCAATTCATGAAAGGGCTTGGATATGGAAAAGGAGTGGTTTTTCCTAGCCAGCTGCTAATTTCTGTCCCTTCCCTGGCAGATTTTGCAGCTCTTTGACTCATATTTCCACATCATACTATTTCTAGTGGCTAGGCATTATAGCAACAGAAAAACCAGTGTTAAATTTCCGAAACATAAACCTTCAAAACATCTCACTTGAATATTGTTTTGCTTTGCCATGTACACAACCCTGGTTGAGCCTGGCCCCCTCTCTGAAGGGAGGCTGAGTTAACACACTCTGCTATTTAAGGAATAGTGGTCCTGAAATGAGTGCAATTTAGAATGTTCCCAGCTGTGACCATGGACTGTGAGCTCAGACTGACAGGGACTCAAAGGTTACACAGGCTACTGTGCTAAACAGGTATAAAAATGGGTCCTAGGTCAGATCAATGGGGGAAATAGTTAATTAATTTTATGTATATACTGTGCTCATGTTTGGCAGCTGTTCTCTGTCCTAATCTAGCTTTCTAGGTCTATTCTCAACTTTGACACCATTCACCCAGACAATACTTTTAGATTACCTGCATGTTAGCTATCAGGCTCAGGCAAAAATTATTAAAGTCATGTGCCCCTTGGAATATTCATAAAATAGACTTCCTACCTTCCCACCTGAAGACCCCTAGTTTCATCTGCAGTGAGAAGCTTCATGAACAGTCAATCTGGTATGCAGGTGACACTTTTTCTCTCTCTGTATGTCTATCTACCCTTTCTTTCTATCTGTCCTATCAAATAAAAAAATTTTAAAAAAGGAAAAGTGACTACCAGGAACAATGAATTCATCATTCAGGCGTGAAGCCCCAGTGATAACCCTGGTGACAAGAAAGAAAAATAAAGATGAAAAGAAAGAAAGAAAAGGAAGGAAGGAAGGAAGGAAAGAAGGAAGGAAAGAAGGAAGAAAGAAAGAAAGAAAGAAAGAAAGAAAGAAAGAAAGAAAGAAAGAAAGAAAGAAGGAAAGAAAGGGAGGGAGATGTATTCAATAAGAAGTTTGAGACAGAGGAAAAGAAAAGTAGAATTTGACTAAGTTTGGAGTATATCATCAAAGAAAAAGCTCTACGGGGAGGGTAGATTTTCAGCTTCACTTTAGGGGATTGGGGGTAGGGACACAGAAATTTGGTGGTGGGAATGCTATTACTATACACTCCTATTAACTTATAATTTTATAAATCATTCATCAATATGAAAGGGAAAAATAGATTCAAAGTCTTGAACTTTTTGATGTATAGACCCAGTTATGAGTATATATTCCTTCAATCTCAGCACTTAAAGTTTCAAATTATAACATTATTAAATTTTAAGAGTGCATTTAAATTTTTTAAAAGTTCAAAACATTCAATCTATTTTCCCCTCATATTGATTAGTGATTTATAAGACTATAAGTTAATAGGAGTGAATAATAAACATTCCAACCATCAAAGGTCTGTGTCCTTACCTCCATACATACAGTAGAACTGAAAACCTATCCTCCTCCCCCAAGAGTTTTTTACTTTGGTGTAATACTCCAAACTCAGTCAGATTCTGCTTTGTGTTTCTCTTTCTGTTCTTCTTTCTCAACTTCTGTTTATGAGTACGATCATCCCATACTAATCTTTCTCTTTCTGACTTATCTCACTTAACAAATTCCTCCTAGCTCCATCTAAGATGGGTTGGAGAAGGTGGGTTCATTATTCTTAACAGCTGGGTAGTATTTCACTGAGTATAACACAACTTTCTCATCCATTCATCTGTTGTTGGGCACCTGGGTTGTTTTCAGGTTTTGGCTATTACAAATTCTGCTGCTATAAACAAAGATGTACACATATCCCTTTGGATGGGTTTGCTTGACTCTTTAGGTTATATCCCTGAGAGAGGAATCCCAAATAACTTGACTATAAGCCAGGGCCCGTGAGATAGTGCACATGTGAACATGTATCCATAAGTTAAGAGAAAATAATATGCTTTAAAGTAAAAGTACACAATAGTTTGCTTTTAAAGGCATTCATTTATAAAGATCAATAAGAGGGGGGGTGGTAGCAGCAGGTTAAGTGCACATGTTGCAAAGCACAAGGACTGGCTCAAGGATCCGGGTTCAAGTCCCTGGCTCCCCACCTGCAGGGGGTTCACCTCGCAAGTGATGAGGCAGGTCTGCAGGTGTCTATCTTTCTCTCCCCCTCTCTGTCTTCCCATCCTCTCTTGATTTCTCTCTGTCCTATCCAACAACAAAGACAGCAATGACAAGAATAATAACAACAATATCAATAAACAACAGGGCAACAAAATGGAAAAGGTAGCTTCCAGGAACAGTGGATTTGTAGTGCCAGCACCAAGTCCCAGTGATAACCCTGGAGGCAAAAAGGAGAGAGAGAGAGAGAGAGAGAGAGAGACCACAACACAAAAGCTTCCTCCAGTGCTGTGGTAGCTGGGCTGGACCCTGGGTTGTGTGGCTAGCAAAGCATCACACTATTCAAGGGAGCTGTTTTGTCACCCTCATAATTCCTTCACTGGTACTTATATTTTGTGGGAAAGAACATATAACATGGTGCTTGATCTTATAGGAATTTCAGCCCTTCAAGCAGACAGATGTTTAAGGAGATCCTGCCTCAGCCTGCATAGCCCAGCCAGTGTCTTTTATTAAGATAGAATTAATAAATCCAAACTAGTGTGAAAAGAGTGATTATGTCTATAAAACTAAACGTTCTTTAAGTGTTCTAGGTGGTATATTATAACACAAATATGAGATCATTGTAGTCTTAAGACCTATCTGCTTTCCATTCTTCAATTTTAGGTCACATAGATTTACATATAAATATTGTTCTCTCACATGTCTGTAGTAATTTCACTTTCTGATAGATATTTGGAAGAATAAGGCAGATAAGAAGCTTATATTTAATAATAGAAAAATGGCAGCCTGAAAGTTCTGTAAGTAGATAGCGCAAAAGACTTGACTACTGAGACTGTTGGTTCTACCCTAGAACTACATACATCAAATGGTTCTCTGACCTCTCAGTATCTCATAGGATAATAAATGAATATACATGTTTAAAGGGAATAGAAAATAAATTTGGGGTTCTTTGTTTGTGGGTGCAAAATATCCCAGGAAGAGTTACTTCTAAATTATGTGACCTCAACAGGTGACCAACATTATATCAGTAAAAATAATCTTAAAGAATAAAGCAATGAAACTATAGTAATTGGAAGCATAAACAGTATAAGCTATCTGTGTTTATGACTGAGGATCCTGTAAGAGAAAGATCATGGAAGGAATTAGGACAGTCAGGAAGAGGATAATAATTGTGTCTGAATGTATGCAGTATCTCCTGACACAAGTCTCAAAAACTAGACAATCACAATCATGGCAATGGGGTGAGTCAATACTGAGAATAATGACAATTTTTTGTTGTTATTCCCATGTTATTTAGTTAAAAGAGGAACTAAGACAGACCCAGGAGAAGCAGCTAAGTGGAAATATTTGACCAGCACTATGTAGGATGATGACATGTTCTCTCACATGGAAGAGAGAAGAATGGAAGTAGAGAGATTTCCAAAGATCACAGCTCTTAAATTAGCAGAGTAAATTTGAAACCAGCTATCTAACAGCCAGGTCAGTGTTCTTTTGATTATATTCTATTTGAATGAGGAAGCTTCCAATGGAAGGGATGGGACAGGGAACTCTGTTGGTGGGAACTGTATGGAACTGTATCCATTATCTTACAGTCTTGTTAATAATTATTAAATCACTAATATTTTATTAAATCTGACCCAGAGCAATTAAGCTCTGCTAAAGATCAAAAACCTCACCTGGATAGTGTACCTGCTTTATCACTAAGGTGACATAGCTTTAATCTCACCCCCACAACATTAGAGAAAGCTTCAGCACTGTGATGTCTTTGCATCTCTGTCGCTCTCCTTCTCTAAGCATGTATATGAATATGAATGAGGGTGAGTGTGTCTTAGTCTATATATATATATAATATATAATATATAATATATAATATATAATATATAATATATAATATATAATATATAATATATAATATATAATATATAATATATAATATATAATATATAATATATAATATATAATATATAATATATAATATATAATATATAATATATAGTCTATATATAGTATATATTATTATATCTATATTATTATATATTATATTGTATATTATTATATTGTATATTATTATTATATTGTATATTATTATATATTATATATTATTATATAGTCTATATATATAGTCTATATATATATTATTAGTCTATATATTTTTTTCTGGTATATATATATATATATATATATATATATATATATCAGAAAAAAGTAAGCCCACAGCAATGAAGGCCCAGAGGCCTCTTGGACAGAGCTAGAAGGAATTATGTTAAGTGAACTAAGTCAGAAAGATAAAGATGAGTATGGGATGATCCCACTCATCAACAAAAGTTGAGAAAGAAGAACAGAAAGGGAAACTAAATGCAGGACCTGACCAAATTGTAAGTAGGGCACCAAAGTAAAAACTCTGCAGTGAGGGGTAGACATGCAGCTTCCTGGGCCAGTGGGGGATGGGAGTGGGTGGGAGGGATGGGTCACAGTCTTTTGGTGGTGGGAATGGTGTTTATGTACACTCCTAGCAAAATGTAGTCATAAAAATCACTAGTTAATTAATATGAGAGGGGGAAAATTAATTGTATGTCCCGAAGTTTTTCAAAACACAAACTGAATCTTTTTAATATATAGGCTGTGTAATTGATATGCAGACTCTCACAAAAGCCTAGACCAAGTAGATCAGAAGCAACCAATAGCACAGCTATATACAAGATACTGGGTACTGTAGAGCAAACCCTAGCAAAAGGACTTTTCAAAGTTAACCCAATTACCAAATAATGTGATGATAACATTAACTATCGATTGTCTTTTTGAACCCTAAGGCAGCAGGAACCTCACATCTCCACTATAGAGCCCCTACTTCCCCCAGTCCTGGAACCCTTGGATAGGGCCCACTTTCCCTTATGCCTCTCCCAATCCATATCAAATAATATTGCATCTGCCGATCAGAACCTAACCAACGCAATGATTGCCACCTCAACATGCTTCACCTCAGACTGTGTCCAGAGACTTCACGTGTGGAATGACAACCCTTCAGCTTCACTACTTGGGTGAGACCTTTCCTTTCATAGTATACTCTAATTTCATCTCAGGTGGTTCACTTTCTAATAAAGTCCCAAAACCTAGATATACACCAGTCTCTGTGTGAGAGAGCATGTGTTCACACACATCCGTAAACTACTGCAAAATATATACCTGAAAGCAGAAGTACACTAGAGTTTGCAATGAGTACCCCCCTAACACTTCCTCTCCACTATTCCAAGCTTTGGGTCCATGATTGCTCAACAATTTGTTTGGCTTCGTATGTTAACTCTCTTTTCAGTCACCAGGTTCCAGATGTCATCAGGATGCTGGCCAGGCTTCCCTGGACTGAAGACCCCACCAATGTATCATGGAGCTCTGCTTCCCCAGAGACCCACGCTATTTAATATTTACATCAATGACCTCCCAGAAAATTCTTCAAGGAAGTTCATCTACGCCGATGACATCTGCTGTGCAACTCAGACATCCAAGTTCGACATCCTCAAGGAAACACTCACGAAAGACATGTCTCTGATATCTGATTACTGTAAAAAATGGCGACTAATCCCTAGCACTGAAAAACGGTATCATCTGTTTTCCATCTACACCATGCCTCAGCCTTGACGATACGACGAGCCCAGCCAGTCTATCTTGGTGTTACTCTTGATCGCACTCTGTCATTTCACGAACATCTCATAAAAACTGCAGCAAAGGTGGGCGCGAGGAATAACATCATTGCAAGACTGGCCAGCTCCTCATGGGGCGCGAGCGCTTCCACACTACGATCATCATCTCTGGCATTATGCTATTCCACTGCAGAATACTGTGCCCAAGTATGGTTCCGTAGCCCCATGTCCACTTGGTCGATTCCAAATTATATTCCTCCATGAGGATAATTTCTGGAACCATCCGTTCCACCCCGGTTCCATGGCTGCCAGTTCTTAGCAACATCGCCCCGCCAGATATTTGTCGGGATGTGGCATCATCTAAGTTCACTTCCCACATCTACGCTTGACCAGACCTGCCAATATACGCGGATATCTTCGCCCACCCTGTCCAAGACTTGACATCTCGTCATCTAATCTGGTCTCCTACGCCTACACTGAACTTCTCTGTTCCAGACTCTTGGAAACAGAGTTGGCAGTCAGCTGAGGTAAAGAACAAACGCCTCATCACAGACCCCTGCAAGCGTCAACCCGGCTTTGACCTAGCACGTTATGATTGGGCCCTCCTCAATCACTATCGAACAGGCCATGGTCAGTGCGCCGCTATGTTCCACCACTGGGGAGCCAGAGACGATGACGCAAACTGCCCCTGCGGCTACAGACAGACTATGACCCACATAGTCAACGACTGCCACCTCTCCAGATTCAAAGGAGGTCTCGAAACTTTACATCAAGCTCAACCTGACGCTGTTAACTGGCTACGGAAGAAGGGCAAATGCTAGAAGAAGAAGGAGAAGGAGAAGGAGAAGGAGAAGGAGAAGGAGAAGGAGAAGGAGAAGGAGGAGGAGGAGAAGGAGAAGGAGAAGGAGAAGGAGAAGAAGAAGAAGAAGAAGAAGAAGAAGAAGAAGAAGAAGAAGAAGAAGAAGAAGAAGAAGAAGAAGAAGAAGAAGAAGAAGAACATGAAGAAGAAGAAGGAGAAGAAGAGACCCACCCTACTAGGGAAAGAGAGAGGCAGACTGGGAGTATGGACTGACCAGTCAACGCCCATGTTCAGCGGGGAAGCAATTACAGAAGCCAGACCTTCTACCTTCTGCAACCCACAATGACCCTGGGTCCATGCTCCCAGAGGGATAGAGAATGGGAAAGCTATCAGGGGAGGGGTTGGGATATGGAGATTGGGTGGTGGGAATTGTGCGGAGTTGTACCCCTCCTACCCTATGGTTTTGTTAATTAATCCTTTCTTAAATAAAAAAGAAAAAATTATATCTGAGGTTATTTTGTAAAAATAAATGGGTGCTTAAAATTATCATAAATGTTATACACGTACAAACTACTGTATTTTATTTTATTATTGATGGTAAACCATTAACCCCCCCAATAAAAATATTCTCATAGATACAGTTGAGTAAAATAAGAATTTAATACTAAAGATGAAGACACCAAACTCAAACTTGTCTCTGGTCAGTTATTCTTATCTGCTTCCACTGTTCTATCTTCTATATTTATCATTCACCAGAGACCTTTATTCATCTATGTGTTCTGTTTTACAAAGCTCTGAATCAATCTGTATTTCAAAATGATCCAAACCCTTCCCCTAATCACTATTGCAGTTGATAGAGTTTAATTCTGCTTCAGATTACCCCTAAATTAATGCAAACATTATTTTGTGTCTCTCAAAATAGAGCTACATTAAGTTATAAAAAGATTTTATGAAAGCTGGTATCTTATCCTACCCTCATCTGCAGAATGAGGTTTTATTGAAAACCCATTAGACAAAGCACTTCTCATCTACTAAAAAATAAGCAAGAAGGTGTTCATCAAAGTAAAAGGTGAAGTTACTTAGGCTTCCATTAGCATGCATGGAATTAACCATATTTAATATTAGTGGAGAGGAATGAGCCATCTCTCTAGTCATTATCAATTTGACCCAATTCCATTCTTCAGGAATTCTAATTTATCTACTATAAGAAAATGTGTTAAACAAAGGCACTTCACAATATTAGTGCAATTTGCATCAAATCCACTAGAGAAATGGCCTAATACAATTTTCTAAGTCATTTAGTATCATGAACTTAACACTAAAAGGAGAAAATTGCATTTCATGATTTATAGGTTGGTGAAAGTACCACACTTCTGAATTCACACAATCCACATATTTTATGCAGTTTCCTTAATAACAAAACAGCAGCAAAACAAGGTCTTCAATAAGCCAGAACATAACTTGAAGATTTTACTGTGTTAAACTTAATCAGAACAAGAAGTTCTGTTTAAGAAGCAAACTATAAAGCACAGAATTTCAGTCCTCTCCAGTTTTTATACATTTGTTTTTTTGCTTGTTTGTTTTGGTTATAAATCTATAAAAATTATTAGAATTATAAGAATTAAAAGGTTAAAATGGAAACTGAAAATATGTTCATTTATTAAATTATATTCATATTCATTTGAATCAAAGGATACTGAATATAAAAATCAAAGATAGAAACCTACATATCAATATTCCTTTAAAAATATTCTTATTTGAAAATCGGGCTGTAGCACAGTGGGTTAAGCACACATGGCAAGGCATAAGGATCACGGTTCGAGCCCGGCTCCCCACCAGCAGAAGAGTCGCTTCACAAGTGGTGAGGCAGGTCTGCAGGTTTCTATCTTTCTCTCCCCCTCTCTGTCTTCCCCTCCTCTCTCCATTTCTCTCTGTCCTATCCAACAACGACAACAATAATAACTACAACAATAAAATAAAACAAGGGCAACAAAAGGGAATAAACAAATAAGTAAATATATATATATATAATATTCTTATTTTACTAGAAGGTTTATGCCAATATAAAACTAAGTTATAAAGTGAGATAGAGTTATTTCCTAAGAAATTTCATCTTGCTAGGAAGATTCTTAATTTGTACTTCTCTGATAAGTTATAAGGAGAGAGAATGTCAAAACAAACAAAATACCATTTGGAATTTGCCATTATGGTAAGCACAAGTTTCTCAGGATTTGTTAAGTGAAATGAACAGACCAGGATTACTATGTATCATCATGATGATCTAAGAAGTATACTTGGGACATTAAAACCCTGTAAACAGGATTAGCACTAAAATATTTAGTATAATGATTTTTGCAATTATGTCAGGGTCACATTTAAAATTGATACCCCCAACAGAACCATCTGAAAAAGGAAAATTATATACAAAGATTGCCTTAGCCTTACCATCAGACAGAAAAGTAACAGGAAGGGAGAGAAACAGCTTCCAAGCCAGACAGTCATGGAACCAAGCAAATGAACAAAAGTCCTTCCTGAGGTTAAGAGCTGACACAGGCAGCAAACACTCTTCAGGACATATGGGAGCAAAGGAAGCAAAAGCTCCTCAAAAAAAAAAAATCAATTTACAAAGAGTATATGTAATGTGACTTTTGAACAGTTACATTAACAGGCTGAGAATTTCTTGCAAATTGAATAAGGATCCTGAAATAAGAGATATCAATACTGAGAAGGAAAGATAGGAACAAGAAGAAAGTAACATACATACACACACACTAAATCATAAAACTAAGGTAAAGCAAAGTCCAGACTATTTCTTATGACAAACTAAGCTTCTCTTAGATTTTATGAGCAAGAGCACTTGTGCATCAAAACCTATTCATTTCTGCTTGGAGTGGTCTTAGGATAAAATCCAACAGTGTCATATGCTGTGATTCCCTGGTATGGGTTCTGATGATCTCATCACATATTTATAGTCTATTAATTAATAATGGTGAAAATCAATTCACCAGTCTTGGTAATGCTAGCTACAAATTTGTGGAGATATAAAATCTATCTGATAATTAGTGAAAATCTCAGAACACAGGGGATCACCTTCTAAGATGGTTCTATTGACTCTCCATTTATCCACCTTTACAATGTTGTGTGATGACTAAAACTTACAAGGGAAAAGGTGATGTGACATCATTTGAAAAATCAGGGGCTGGATGGTAACCCAGGTGAAAGTACATGCTACTCTGTGCAAGGACCCCGGTTCAAGCTCCCAGTCCCCATATATAGGTGAGAAGCTTCATGAGCAGTGAGACAGTGCTGCAAATCTCTCTTCTCTCTCTCTCTCTCTCTCTCTTTTTCTCCCCTCCCTCCCATTCTCTCTCAGTTTCTCATTATCCCATCAAATTAAAGAAAGTGGGGGAAAAGGCCACTTGGACAATAACTGTAGTGGCAAAAACAAACAAAAACCTGTTCTAGAACTCTCATTTTAGTCTAGTTTAGTTTAGTTTAGTTTAGTTTAGTTTAGTTTAGTTTAGTTTAGTTTAGTTTAGTTTAGTTTAGTTTAGTTTAGTTTAGTTTGCTCATGCTGTGATCTAGCTGCCATGATTCACTTCCTCTGAGGAAAGCCACCTGCTTTCTGTGCTGCTCCATAAGAAGACCTACCTCTATGACATGTGGACAACCTCCAACCTGTAGATCTGGAATAAACCAAGTTAATATCACTGAGATATGAGCAGCTTGCCTTCACAAAAGCTATCTTTTATATTGAGTCTGCATCTGGAACACTCATCTATTTGCATAACTCAGTATTGGAAACATACAGAATAATAGTGACACCTGCTTATTAAATAACATTAAAAATAGTTCAAATAAAGAAATGACAGCTTTGTTGATGTTAACTGCAACTATGGAAGAACAATACTGAATAAATAAAACTTCTAGAGAAAGCAAAGACATTATTACAATATTTTAAAAGAATGTAAGTATATTCAACATTAATATTTTGCAAGTCTACTTCCAATAATAAACTCTTTAATATAGATTAGGAAATATATCAAAGTGCCTGAGAGAAGATATGTTAACAGAAGGAAACAAAGAAGATTATTGCTACCCCATTTATTCTAACATTGATCAACTAGCACAATGCTAAGAACAAAGTTACAAAAACATTCCTATCTGTGTCAACTCACTTGATTTTTGAAGCAAAGGGAGAAAGTTTCCTCAGTTTGGACAACGTTGCAGTTTAAATAAATGGTACAATTTTTTGGATAACCCAAGTTTTCCACAGATCATCACACTTGAAGATGAAAAATGATGTGAACTAAGAGATTAAGGGATAACATTCAGAACACGATACCTTTTATTTCTCTCTAGCCCGTGTTTTCCCCTTGTCTGCCATGGTTCACTGCAGCCAAATTGGTTTTCTCTTCTTGTATCAATATCCAAATCATAGTTCTCTGAGAAAGCATAAACTACCCTTCTCATTAATCCTGTGAATGTCACTAGTCAGGATGTTGGTCAGAATCCATGTTGCCTTTTCAAGAAATGTACATTAAGATTTCTGAAGCATAGTTTGTTCCAAGTAATAATAAAAGTTTAGAATATGCTTTGATTCAGGTGATATATATCTGTACTTTAAAATGATTCTCTAAAGTAATCCAATGATGAAAATGTAAAATAATGCTTGAGTATTAAAAATTTTGAAATAAAAATCATAATAGTGAATGCAGTATTTGTCCTGTGCATGGGATAAATTAATGAAATTCCCTTTTACTCCTAGGATTCTAGTTTAAAGTAATGACTTCTCCTCTTATATGTAAACATAATAATTGCACTAATGTAGTTTCTTTTTCTCCACTATTATAGTCCACATAGAGAAAACCTACTTAGTTCTTTAACATAGTGAAATTTGGGAAGGAAGAAAATTTGATTACATATGATTAATTTGCCTTTGAAAACAGGAATCTAGGAGTAATACTTATAAAAAGATCTATACTCAGGAATATCAGTAAGAAAAGACTGCTGATTACACAAGTGATACTCAGTAGGTACAAATAGCTTACACAAACCAGCAAATATGAGGGAAATGAGTTTAACTTTAGACATACTTAAATTTTTATTTAGAAAATGAAAATATCGGCAAGACTATAGGATAAGAGGGGTACATTTCTACACAATTCCCATCCCCAGAACTCCTAGATATATTTTAAATGTAACATGTGCACTCAGCTAGGTGCACCACCACCCAGCCCCATTTTAAATGTGTATTGTCTAATGCATTGTTATGAAATTTGACCTATTAACTCAGAAGATTTGCTTAAAGATTGGAAGGTGTGTTGGTAATGCTGTACTTCATCATACTCCAAGATTGTTTTGAAAGTCAGTTTTGCAAAGTTTTCTAAAATATCCACTACAGAAACAAAAATAAAACAATGAAATCAATATTAATGATAGAAACAGTAAGACCCTCTAGGACAATAACAATATAGTTCACCTGGGAGGTGGCCTGCTTTGTCAGGTATTAGACCCAGGTATGAACTACACCACACTAAGGAGAACTCCTCTCTCTGTATCTCTCTCTCTCTCTCTCTCTCTCTTTCTCTCTCTCTCTCCCTCTTTCTCCCCTCTCCTCTCTTTCTCTCTCTGTCAAAGTCAGCCTAGAGTGAGTGGGCAATCATTAACAGCAACATGAAATGTTCAATATAGCATTATTATTATTATTATTATTACTACTACGTCCTTTGACATTATTTGTATATAGCTGTGCCACAGGTTGCTGCTGTTCTTCCTGGTCTAAGCTTTTAAAAGAATCAACATATCAAAAACTCAGCCTATGTATGTTTGATTTAAAAATTTATGGGATAACAGGAGCATTATTCTATACCATTCCCACCACCAGAGTTCTGTGTCCCCATTCCCTCCTTTGGAAACTGTAGTAGTTCTCCCAAGATCAATCTTAAAGACTGATATTTAAGAGTCATGATTCTAATATCAGTTTAACCTCAGTCAAATATTTTTGCTCCTTTGCTAGATCCAAACAATAAGAATATAGACTACAATAGTGTTTCTTGTCTCTGAGTGGTGAAAAAGGTTTGCTTATTGCAGAACTTGGACTGGAGTTGATGTATTGCACCAAAGTAAAATGCTCTGGGGTGGGTGGGAGGGAGGGTTCAGATCCTGGAACATGATGGCAGAGGCGGACATAGTGGGGGTTGAATTGCAATGTGAAAAAATGGGAAATGTTATACAGGTACAAACTATTGTATTTTGCCATGGACTATAAACCATTAATCCCCCAATAATTTTTTTAAAAAAAGGTCTGCTTATTAAATATTTATATGAAGTTAATAGTACTTTTTAATCATATCAGAAATTTAGAACAGTAGCCAAACCATTTGTTATTCCATGGTGTAAGAGCATACACATTGGGGCCGGGTGGTGGTGCACCTGGTTGAGTGCACATGTTACAATGCACAAGGACCCAGGTTCAAACCCCACCTGCAGGTCCCCACCTGCAGAAGGAAAGCTTTACAAGTGGTAAAGCAGTGCTTCAGGTGTCTCTCTGTCACTCTCCCTCAGTATTTCTTCCTTCCCTCTTGATTTCTGGGTGTCTCTATCCAATAAATAAAGATAATAAAAAAAATTAAAAGAGCGTACACATTGTGTTTATCTAAAAGAATACCATTTGACCATATGTGTCGAATTACCATATAAGAAATTTGTGTCCTAGAAAAGAATTTTGTTAGGAAATGTCTGAAGAGCAGGCCAATGAAAAGGGATATACTAATCTTATTTAGTTTTTTTTCCTTTTAAAGATTTATTTATTTCATTTGAAAGAATTTCATATGAGAGAGGAGATAAACCAGGGTACTACTCCATTACATGAAGCTCTAGGGACTGAGTGAGGAAAATCAGAAAAGTCCTGAGCTTGACTAGCTGAGCCACTCCTAGGCCACATGTTCATCAGCACATGTTCTAAAAACCATGACATGACACTGGCTCTACATAACCTAACAATTTTACCATACGGTCAAACTGAAAAAAAAAGAAAAAATATATATATATATACATATACACACTATTTGGAGTATAGATTGAATTCAATCCATATCCCAGTAGATAGATATATATGTGTGTATATATATACTGTGAAATTGTATTGTTTCTTTTGTTGCACAGAAAAAAAAAACATGACTTTCAAGAATGGTTAACAAAAACTAAGATACCTATTAACTCCTAGGCATTATTTAGCCACAGGAGTACAGATAGACCCCCAATTTTTTTTCTAAGTTTACTTTGTGAAAATTGGTGAATCTGTGAAGATTATGACAGTGATTTTTATTCTTTTAAATTTTAAGTCATTTTTTTAATTTGGAGGATTAATGGTCTTTAATACACACAGTTGTTGGCACATGTGTAAAATTTCTCAGTTTTCTGCAAAATACTCTCATTCCAGCCTAGGTCCTCCTCCAACATCACTGCACAAGGACATGAGCTGTCCCACTCCCCTCGTTACCTTTGCTTTGGCGCAATACATCAAGCCCAGTCCAAGATCTGCTTTGGGTTTCCCCTTTCTGTTCCTATTTCTCAACTTCTATTCATAAGTGCGATCATCCCATACTCATCCTTCTCTTTCTGGCTTATCTCACTTAACATGATTCCTTCAAGTTCCATCTAAGATAAGGTAATGAATGAGAACTCACCATCTTTAATAGCTGAGCAGTTTTCCATTATGTATATAGACCACAACTTTCTCAGCCATTCATCTCTCACTGGATACCTGGGTTGCTTCCAGGCTTTGGCTATTACAATTTTTGCTACTATGAACATAGGTATACACAAATCATTTTGGATTGGTGTGCTTGGTTCCCTAGGATATATCCCTAGGAGAGGAATTGCAAGGTCATACTGTACGTCCATTTCTAGCCTTCTGAGAGTTCTCCAGACTGCTCTTCACAGGGGTTGGACTAATTTACATTCTCACTAGCAGTGCAGAAGTGTTCCTTTAGCTTTGCAGCCAGCATTTTTTGTTGCTGTCATTTATTTTATTTTATTAGTGATTTAATAATTATTGACAAGATTGTGGGATAAAAGGGGTACAAGTCCACACAATTCCCAACACCAGAGTTCTGTATCCTGTCCCCTTCATTAGAAGGTTCCCTATTCTTTACTCCTTTGGGAGTATGAACCAAAATACTTTATGGGGTGCAGAAGGTAGAAGGCCTGGCTTCTGTAATTGCTTCTCTGCTGGACATGGGCATTGGCAGTTCAATCCATACTCCCAGCCTGTTTCTGTCTTTCCCTAGTTGAGTAGGGTTCTAGGGAGGTGGGGTTCCAGGATATACAGGTGAGGTCATCTTCCCAGGGATGTCATAGCATCATGGTAACATCTGCAAGTTTGTGGCTGAAAAGCATTAAGATATAAAGCAGGACAATTTGTTTAATAATAAAGAACCTAAAAGTAAAATATAGCAGATGAGACTTGGGGTCTTCTTGTTGGAAGAAGTTAGGAAGTCTATTTTAGCTACTTTCCGATGGGCCTGTGACTTTTCTAATTTTTGCCCAAGTTGGACTGCTAATGTGCAGGTGGGCTAAAAGTACTCTCTTGGAGGATTGTGTTAGAGTTGGAAATAGGATCAGAAAGCTGGATCAGGGCAGAAAGAAACTCCTAAATATGAGAAAGGTATATAGACACTGTTAACTATAAACCCCATAGATCTGACCCGAGGCCCACGTTGATTTATATTTAGCACAAGAATCTGCATCCCTGTCAGTATGACCTCTTATTCCATGATCATGACTAGGAACATTCTAGGCTGCACTTATTTCAGTACCAGTCCTCCTTGAGTGACAGAGTATGTTGAGCCAGTCTCCCTTTGGAGAAAGGGGCAATTTCTACCACTGTCCCTATTTCACTTCCTTAAGTCACTCTAAGCCTCACCCTGTCAGATAAATTAAGGATTATAAAAGCTGGATAAGGGCAAGAGACCAGCACACTATAATGATGGCCCTTTTGGTCATTATCAGGCCAACCCATCACCAAGGACCCAATTAGGGGATCCTGGTATTCCCACATAGATATGATTTAACAGATCCCTCTCTACACCATCACTGGTCATCTCCATCAGGAACATCTTAAACCCTCTTGTGGGCCTCTATAGGACCTTGCCCTCAATGTAGAATAACAGTTGTTATCATGTCTGATGTATGACATTCTCACAAAAGTGAAGTGGTATCTCATTGCTGTTTTTATTTGAATTTATCTGATAATCAATAGCTTGGGGCATTTTTTTTCATATGTCTGTTGGCCTTTTGGGTCTCATTTTTTGATAAATATTCTGTTTATATACTCTCCCCATTTTTAGATGGGTTATTTGTTTGTGGTATTATTGTTGATGAGTTTTATGAGATTTAAATATATTTTGTTGATTAGCATTTGTCTGATGTATGGCATAAAAAGATCTCCCATTCTCAGGGACTCTTTTTATTTAGGTGTGGTTTCTATTGTTTTGCAGAATTTTTCCATTTGATGTAGTCCCACTTGTTTATTTTTGTTTTTATGTTCCTTGAAAATGGACTTGTATCATTGACAATGTCTATAAAACTTAGATGGAAAAGAATTCTGCCAATATTTTCCAGTAAGTATTTGATAGTTTCTGGTCTAACAGTCAAGTCTATTTAATTTACTTTTAGACAGCCTGTTTAACAAGACTATGAAAGTTTTAGAAGTTCAATTTCATACCTCCATTTTACTACAACACACCCATCACCAAAGTGTCTCCATCCTCACATACCCCACCTCCATTCTTCTTTGATAACTTCAGTTCTGCAGTCCTACTCCAAAGGTTTATGTGTTTCTGACCTTGTTAATTTTCCTTGCTTTGTTTCTCTATTTATCTCCTATAGGGGAAATCATTCTATACTATCAGTTGACGTAAGCCTTTTCAGTAGCCCTGGTTGGACTAGGTTAGTGGTAGTAAATTCTTGCACCAGTTGCTTGCATGAAAAGTCCTCTCCCAAGAGGGCTAAATACTTGCCATTCAGTAACAAAATCAAGAACAAGCCACAGTGGCAGCAGAGATCTATCATCAACAGGAATCTGGTCTGGCATACAGTGGCAGGATGGGATAAGCTCCCAGCACTCCAATCCCACACATAAATCTCAGCAAAGCTGTAGACAGGAATATCAAAATCATAAGTAGGGGTCCACCATGAGAACAGGGGTAGCTTGCCAGCTCTCAGGTGGACATAACTAAACTGGAATCCAGTTTCCATAATAAAAAACACTGAAGGCTGATCCCCAGGGTATGAAAGGCAGTTCTCTGCAAGGTGCAGAGCTTCAAAGTACACATGTGTTGTTACTCTCTAGACTGAAACTCAAGGAACCAATCACAACTGGACCCTCATCCACAGCTGCTGGGCACTCCCACACCCAAGCTTCCAGCCTCTGCCCAGATTAAACACAGACTCACAGGTCCAAGTCATCACATAACATTAAACAAAATGAGAAGATATTTGGGGTCAAGATGGCTACTGAAGAAAATCCCAGTCTATCAGAGAGACAGACACCTAACAAGGACATCAACATTGTAGCTCTGTATATGGGCCTCAAAGTCAGACATTCAGCGTAAGAACACTTTAACAAAGACAGCATGCAAATGAAGTGATAACAGAGATCAGAAAGATAAAGAGTGCAATGGCTAAATCATATATATAGAGAGGGAGGGAGGGAGGGAGGGAGGGAAGAAGAGAGAGCGAGAGAGAGAGAGAGAGAGAGAGAGAGTGAAGGGATCCACCAACAGAAAGAGAGAAGTCAAAGGCCAAAGAGGAAGCCAACAAGAAAACCAAGCAAAAAGAAAAGCAAGGGTCTGGCTGGTAGGGCACCTGGTAGAGTACACAAGTTACTATGAACAAACACATGAGTTTAAGCCCTTGGCCCAACTTGTAGGGACTTCAGGAGCAGTGAAGCAGTGCTACAGGTCTCTCTTATTCTCCCTTCCTCCCTCCCTCCCTCTCTCCCTTCTTTCCTTCCTTCCTCTCTCTCTCTCTCTCTCTCTCTCTCTCTCTCTCTCTCTCTCTTTCTCCTCAACCCCTCTCTATTTGTCTTTGTTCTATCAAATAAAAAAGAAAATAGAAAAGGAAAAAATGGTCACCAGGACTGGTAGATTCTTCCTAAAGGCAGGCACTGAACTCAAATGATAACCTTGTTGGCAATTAAATAATAAATTGAACAAATGAAGAAACACATGGCTTCTCTGTCAATATGAGAAGAGGGAAAAACAGACACTTTCAAGGCAATCATCTTGACCTGGACTTCTAATTTTTGTTTTTGCTCAGGAAATGTCATTTCATTTTACCATAGTTGTCACAGGGCTACAATTTCATACTTCCTTCAAATATGCATTAGCACACTTCACTCTCCACCAAAGGGCCATATATCCTGCTCACTGACATTTCCCCTGCTACCTCACCTGTCTGCAGCCCTGAATTTACCAAGTTAAAATGACATAATTTTCTAAATGATGTTGCTGTCCAAATATGCCAAACTGTTAATACTTTTCTTAGATAACTTCCTGCTTCTTGAGTTTTGGTTTCTGTCAGTATCTACTCTAGAACTGGAATATGCTTGTTTCTTCTGACAACCTATTATTCCAGACTCAGGCAAAAATTTCTAAAGTCATGGGCCCCTTGGAACATTCCTAAAATAGACTTCCTAGATTCTTCCCACATGAAGACCCCTAGTTTCATTTACTCTATTCCTGCCGTTGGATTCCTGTTAATTACAATTTTATCAGATGCTTCCATTATCTCTGTTATGACTATAATTACAGAAATTCACTTCACAAAGGCAGTTCAAAAAAGAAAAAAACGCATGGTGCATTTTTTAAAATTAGATTTCAAGGGTAATCTGCCTTGGGACTTATGCTCCAAAACTAATTTCACAAAGTTATATAGGATAACACAAAGAAGTAATTATAACAATGGCTTGGCTTCCAGTAGAAATGGATCTTCACTGAGTAATGAGATGATTTTCAAGATATTTGGCCCACATTTTGATGTACATACTTGAGTGATGTAAACTACTGAAATGCCAGCTCAGATTTAACTATAGTGTTGAATCTCCCATGACCATAGCATCCAGTTTCTCCAAGTATGTGCTACATCATACTAAGCCAGGTTACATCAGGAAGGAGGTATACTCCTTAGTGCTATGCTGTAGGTTTGAAGAATTTTCAATACTCATGATTAAGAACTTGTTCCAGACTCTTGGATTTACCACTCAAACTAAGGGTGATTGAAAGAATCACAGAAAGGAAGGGCAGGAGAAGCATATTAGGAGTTGTCAGTGTGCTGAGAATCTTCTACCACATTCATTTGGGTTGTAAGTTCAGCTAATCCTCTCTTCTAGGTATAGAGACAAAAAAAATAGGGAGTTGGGGCATTAGTCGTCCAGTAGAGAGAGCATTTTTCTATATGCAAGATCTTGGTTTGAGCCTCTAAGACTCAAACCACATAGGAACACCATGGGGTAGCCTCACTGGCTGATAAGTAGTAAATTAGTGTCTCTCCTTTTCTCTCTATTCCTATCTGTCTGTCTGTCAGTCTTTCTGTCTCTACCTCTCATTTACTTAAACACACACACACACACACACACACACACACACACACATACACACACACACACATATATAAAATTAAATCAGCCAGAGCACTGGAATAAAGTAGGCACAAGCCCAGGAATAACCCTGGTGACAAATAAATAAATAAATATTCAGCTAGTTGAAATGCATTCCCTGAACTGATTAAGCTTCTGTATCAATTTTTAGGTTTGGCCTGTGCAGCTAGATTTGGAAGAGGCTAGGAATGTATGAGTTTTCTTACAAGTCGGACTTGTAAGAAGAGAAATTGAAGCTCTTGCATCTCAATGGAGCCACCTAAGGATATAGATGAAGTAAAGTGTAGAGGTAACTAACTGTGCCTTCAGAGAGGGAGAAGAAGAACCACCTGGAAGAAGTAGGTACATGTAGAATCAATGAAATAAAGAGAGATGATAATTGTTATGTCTTAGGTCTGAGTAATAATATTCTTTTTTTTCTTTTTTTTAATTTTTTTAAGTATTTATTTTATTTATTTATTCCCTTTTGTTGCCCTTGTTGTTTTATTGTTGTAGCTATTATTGTTGTTGTCGTCGTTGTTGGATAGGACAGAGAGAAATGGAGAGAGGAGGGGAAGACAGAGAGGAGGAGAGAAAGATAGACACCTGCAGACCTGCTTCACCGCCTGTGAAGCGACTCCCTTGCAGGTGGGGAGCCGGGGTTTGAACCGGGATCCTTATGCCGGTCCTTGTGCTTTGCGCCACCTGCGCTTAACCCGCTGCGCTACGGCCCGACTCCCCATATTCTTAATAAATATTATTTCCCAATAATACTTTGGGGAGTATGCAATGTCTAGGCATATACTATCACCCTTTCTCATTTGATATTTCTACTTACTAAATTCTAATTTAGTAATTTCTTAGCTAAAAAATATTTTGGGACCAGGCAGTGGCTTATCTGGCTAAGTGTTCACATTACAGTGCATAAAGACTCAGATTCAAGCCCTTGTTCTCCACCTGCTAAGGGAAAGCTTCATAAATGGTGACCAGGGCTTCAGGTGTCTCTCAGTTTAATTGTACAAAGAATGTCAATTTATATCACACAGCTACTTCAGCATTTTCTTAGTGTCACATGCAGTTAATATCTCAATTAAAAACACAATTTAAAATACACAATAACCACATGGTATGCATGGTAAGGCTAGGAGCTAGAAGATGAAGGGGATTCAGAGCTGTTTCCTTAGTACAGACTCACATGTCAGGCTCATGAGATCTTTTCTAATTACTAAAGGCTGAGTGGAGTTATTAAGCAGAATCATTTAGGAGACCGTGATATAAATTATTTCTGTCAAGCCATAATGGATAGTCTTACCTTTAAAATATAGTACCATCACTGAATGAAGCAAAGCAAAACCAACAAACGCAACTGTTATAATAACTTGGAACAGTTGTCTATGAAGCCCAGTGTCATTCTCTATTGTCCTCTATTACCACAACAGGGACCACAATCCAGTAACCAACAGATCTCTTGGTGCTACTGGACTGAAAATAATGAATCACACCCTCAAAAAACCCACTAGCAGGTGGAGATCATGGAAAAAGTAGCAACAGGAAGCATGCACATTCCCCCGTCTATAATTTTTATGATTACTTCAAATTACCTTAATCCCTACCTACAGATCAAAATCAGAATTCCAGTCCAACTTTGATAATCTGATTAGTGATTAAACAGTAAAAAATCTTTTTGTGGGGCCCAGATCAAATCAATGGGGTTTACAGTCAAGAATATTTATTCACTTTTCCCATATTTGGGGGCTACTCTCTTCCCTGATACAGCTTTTTAGCCCTTTTTCCAGCCATAGCGTAATCTCCCTAGACAATAACCTGTGTCCACCTGCATATCAGATTTCAGGCTCAGGCAAAAACTAATAAAGTCATGGGCTCTTTGGAATATACCTAAAATAGACCTACTAGCTATTTCCAAAAGGAAGACCCCAAATCTTCATCTGCAATATTCCAGCCTTTAGGTTCATGATTAATCAACAATTTGTATGGCTTTACATGTTAACTCTTTTTTAGCCACCATGTTCCAGATGCTACCATGATGCCAACCAGACTTCCCTGGACAGATGACCCCACCAATGTGTCCTCTAGCTCTGCTTCCTCAGAGCCCTGCCCCACCAGGAAAGAGAGAGACAGGCTGGGAGTATGGATCAACCTATCAATGCCCATGTTCAGCAGGAAAGCAATTACAGAAGCCAGACCTTCCACCTTCTGCACCCCATAATGACCCTGGGTCCATACTCCATGAGGGATAAAGAATAGGAAAGCTATCAGGGGAGGAGGATGGGATACAGAGCTCCAGTGGTGAGAATTGTACATCTCTTATCCTATGGTCTTGTCAGAGTTTCCATTTTATGAATAAATAAATTTTTAAAAATTTAAAAATCTTTTTGTCTTAGATTCAACTAAAAACTCTAATAGCAACCAGGTATTAAGGAGATAGAGCAAAAAGGAATCAATATATTTGATGATTGCCAGTATGACAGTTTTTATTTAATAGTGTACACAAAAACAATAATATAACTATTATACAAAAGAAGAGGAAACAGCTACTATGATATAAAAATGTAAACAGTCTTCTTTAATAATATGAACTGCAACAAACCAAACTATGGAATTTATAGGGTAATATGTTTATGTATTTATAAGATAGCATTAATTATACAATATTCTTTACAATTTGAATTAAGTATAATATTTCCTGAGAAAAATATCAAATTATTAGACAAAATTTAAAAGCTATGAATTTTTTATTGTTATAGCACTATACACCAATATTCAGTTGAAGGGCCAGGAGAATAGCTAACTTGGGTTTAAACACTATCCAACTTACGCTGATGTCACTTTCTCTTTCTCTCATTCTGCTTCTCTGCCTCTTTCTAAAGGAAGGAAGGAAGTTAAAGGAGGAAAAGAGGTAGGAAAAAAGGAAGGATCATGTGCAGGTCCCCACCTGCAGCGGGCATCAGCAGTGGTGGCTGGGCTAGGGAGCGCAGGTAGAGGGCGGAGAGTTGCTTCACAAGTGGTTAAGCAGATCTACAGGTGTCTATCCTATTCTTCCTCTATCTCTCCCTCCCCTCTCAATTTCTCTCTGTCCTATCCAATAAAATGGGGGGAAAGTAGAAATCATTAACCCCAATAGAATTATTAAAAGAAAGACTTGAGTGAGTGGTGGCTGTGGTATACAGACACCTCCCATTGGAGATGAAAGGTTGTAACCCTGTGTGGGTTATTTTCTTGTGAACCATTATTTCCATATTTTAAAAGTTTTTTTTAAGAAAACATTAGCAATACTACTTACAAACATAAAAAAGTCTCCTTTGACTTAAAATTTTAGATATACTAATTCATAACACTTGCTAGGCAAGCTACTTTACTTTTACAATGTAATAAAGTGTTAGAGGGACTGCTTAAATGAAGTACATGTACTGATATATTTATGTATTCATATATGTTTATATATATGCATCAATGTGACTTTACTCTCTCCTATAGAATATCAAATTTGCATAGGTAAGAATTTTGTTCATTTCTTCAGAGTTGTGCTACTAATAGGATTAAATAGATAAACAAATTGTAAATAAAAGCAGGGTGTAGGGTCATTAATCCTATTATAGAAATGAGAAAAATAAAGCAGATAGTTATTGATTCATGATTATAGCTTCATTTTCTGAATAATGGTTTCATATGAAAAACACTAGGTCTCAGATAGAAAATTATTAATTCTTGTGATGAAAGTTAATAGTTAGAAATAATAATCAGACATATCTCTGTAACAGGTAAGAGACTTATATTTGGCAAGAGGTTTTAAGGGTGCCTTTCTGGAAGATTCATTTTCTTAATGAATTTTTACAAAGGTTTATTTCCTTATGTTTATATAAAAGCAAGGAAGATCAGATGGCATATTGTGTTACCTTAAATTGAACTTGAGGTCTCAGGCATATAAATCCTATGCTCACAAAATGAACTCCAGGACTCACTTTGAAAATTCCTTTCCCTTCCCTTCGCCTTCTCTTTCTCCTTCTTCTCTGAAAGCCAGAGATGATATAAAGATGAGAGCATTTAAAACGTCATAGGTGACTATGAAGGCCACTTAAAAGTCATTACTTATTGGCAGTAATGACCAAAATGCACAGACTGCCCCCTTCCACTCAATGAACCATGGAACTTTTCTTAAACCAACACATGAACACATTAAGCTGTATCAAATCAGTCTTCCATAAAAATTACTCACTAGAGAGAACAATGGAAGAGATACAAAGACCTGTAATCTTGAAAAATGCAAATGTATTTGACTGAAAAATAATTTCATCTTTAAGATCCATAAGAAGTTTTTTTTAACTTACAGGAATTTTATTTTATTTTTTAAATTTATTTTTTATTTAAGAAAGGATAAATTAACAAAATCATAGGGTAGGAGGGGTACAATTCCACATAATTCCCACCACCCAATCTCCATATCCCATCCCCTCCCCTGATAGCTTTCCCATTCTCTGTCCCTCTGGGAGCATGACAAGAAACTAATCACCAAAATATATAAAGAGCTCAGCAAACTTAGCACCAAAAAAGCAAATGACCCCATCCAAAAATGGGCAGAGGATATGAACAAAACATTCACCTCAGAGGAGATCCAAAAGGCTAACACACATATGAAAAACTGCTCCAGGTCACTGATTGTCAGAGAAATGAAAATTAAGACAACATTGAGATACCACCTCACTCCTGTAAGAATGGCATACATCAAAAAGGACAGCAGCAACAAATGCTGGAGAGGCTGTGGGGACAGAGGAACCCTTTTGCATTGCTGGTGGGAATGTAAATTGGTCCAGCCTCTGTGGAGAGCAGTCTGGAGAACTCTTACAAGGCTAGACATGGACCTTCCATATGACCCAGTAATTCCTCTCCTGGGGTTATACCCCAAGGACTCCATAACACCCAACCAAAAAAGAGGTGTGTACTCCTATGTTCATAGCAGCACAATTCATAATAGCTAAAACCTGGAAGCAACCCAGGTGCCCAACAACAGATGAGTGGCTAAGAAGTATTTTGAAACACAAAGGGAGTAAAAAATCCTTTGAGAAATGTTCAAGTGAGAATAACTGATGGCATGGCTAAAATAAAAGGATGTTTTTCAAGTAAAATTGAATCTGTAAAGACACAGATATTATTACACAAAGTCTTAGGTGAAGCTGCCGTGCCCATTAATCTACAGAAAATATCAAATTCATAATCAGGCAATGAATAAATCTTCCTTGACATTAATTGAGATGCTGTGAAATAAATGGATAGTTACCAACTTAAGTACCAGCTGTTAGTCTATAATCCATATAAATATATGGAATTTTAGTGAAAATTGATAGTTTACTAAAGAAAAATAGTAATGGAACTCATTAGCTAATTTCAAACACATAAAAGG